>NW_026461166.1:0-60459 GCF_021730395.1 Mercenaria mercenaria | reverse complement strand
TGATAGTTAGAGAAGAAAAAAATAAGCACTAACACAGCGTATGTGTTTCGAATTTAATTACTAAGTTTTCACACTTTAATTACTGTTTACGCCCAACTAATTGATCGTGACACTTTCCACACTAAAGCGTTTTTCACGCCATTATGGAAGGTGTGAAAACTTAGACGATATAGGTATTCGTAAAACCTAGAAAAAGAAAAAATAAGTTTCAAATCTATATGCCTTTTAGTAATAGCTGTATGTACTTGCACACAAAACTTTAACCAGAATTTTCTAAGTCCAAAAGGGGCATAATTTGGCCAAAATGAAGGTCAGAGTTATGGGACTTGGTGTTATCAACTAGTTTTATAACCCCGAAGACACATGTGAATTTTCAATTCAATATATGTTTAACTTTAACCAGAATTTTCTAAGTCCAAAAGGGGGCATAATTTGCTCAAAATACATGTCAGAGTTATGGAACTTGACTCGGTGAGGTTGGTAATTGACCTAGAAAAAGAAACAACAGGGCCAAGATAGCCCTAGGTCGCTCACCTAAGAAACACACCGTAACAGTGTAAAACATGTTTGACCTAGTGATTTCATGGAAACAAATATTCTGACCAATTTTCATTAAGATAGGACCAAAAAATTGGTCTCTTGCGATAAAACAAGCATTTTCTTAGAAATGACCTAGTTTTTGACCCTAGATGACCCATGTTCAAACTCGACCTAGATTTTATCAAGGCAATCATTCTGACCAAAATTCATGAAGATCAATTGAAAAATACAGCCTCTATCACATACACAAGTTTTTTCTTTGATTTGATCAAGTGACCTAGTTTTTGACCTCAGATGACCCATATTCAAATTCTACCTAGATTTCATTAAGGCAATCATCCTGACCAAATTTCATAAAAATCAATTGAAAAAAACAGTCCATCGCATACACAAGATTTTTCTTTAATTTGACCTAGTGACCTAGTTTTTGACCTCAGATAACCCATATTCAAACTCGACCTAGATTTCATCAAGGCAATCACTTTGACCAAATTTCATGAAGATCAACTGAAAAATACATACTCTATTGCATACACAATGTTTTTCTTCGATTTGACCTAGTGACCTAGTTTTTGACCCCAGATGACCCATTTTCGAAGTCGGCCTAGATTTTATCAAGGTAATCACTCTGGCTAAATTTCATGAAGATCAGTTGAAAAATACAGCCTCTACTGCATACACAAGGTTTTTCTTTGATTTGACCTAGTGACCTAGTTTTTGACCCCAGATGACCCATTTTCGAACTTGGTCTAAAATTCATCAAGGTAATCATTCTGACCAAAATTCATGAAGATCAATTGAAAAATACAGCCTCTATCGCACACACAAGCCAAATTCGGCCTAGATTTCATCAAGGTAATCATTCTGACTAAAATTCATGAAAATCAAGGTTTTTCTTTGATTTGACCTAGTTTTTGATCCCAGATGACCCATTTTCGAATTCGGCCTAGATTTCATCAAGGTAATCATTCTGACCAAAATTCATGAAGATCAGTTGAAAAATACAGCCTCTATCGCATACACAAGCTAAATGTTGACGGACGACAGACAGACGACAGACGCCGGACGCCGGACATCGAGGTGAGCTAAAAATAAATTTCAAAGCTATATGCCTTTAAATGATAGCTGTATGTACTTGCATGCAAAAACTTAACCAAGGTGTGACGCCGACGCCGACGCCAGGGTGAGTAGAATATTCAAAGAATAGTCGAGCTAAAAATCATGGGTAGTGGGTTTGGAGAAAAATAAAACAAGCATGCCAGAATGTCACAATATACACCCGTCACATGTTTACAATGTTTTTTTTTTTTAGAAATTATTGTAATTCTTTTATTTTTCTAAGTCCACAAAAAAAATCCTTACCAGGTAGAGATACCTTAAAATACACCCAAAATTTGAAAGTAACATCAATGTTGTACCACAGAAAAGTGGTCTTGGTTTTTCCCTACAGTAAATTATAAAAAAGTTACAATGTAAGTTATTTATAGTAACAACTAAGGGAAGTGAATCTTTAAAGAGAAAAAAAAAAAAAAAAAAAAAAAAAAAAAATTACAAGTCCATACAAAAATCCTTACCAGGTAGAGATAGCTCAAAATACACCTCAGAATTGGATGTAACATGCATGTTGTACTACAGAAAAGTGGTCTCGATTTTTCCCTACGACTTGTAATGAAAAAGTTACAATATAAGCTATTTATAGTAACAGCAAAGGGAAGTAATTCAAAAGAAGGGACCAGTGCATGACACTCCGTCGCATGATGGTGTACACTTGTGCCAAGTTACATCAAAATCCCTCCATGCATGAAGAAGAAATGCTCTGGACAAAGTCATTCTTGTATCTGACATTTGGCCTCTAAGTGTGACCATGACCTTAGACCTAGGGACCTGGTTCTTGTGCAAGACACTCCGTCTCATGCTTGTGAACATTTGTGCCAAGTTGTATCAAAATCCCTCAATGCATGAAGAAGAAATGCTCCGGACAAAGTTTTCATTCTTGTATCCTTGACCTCTAAGTGTGACCTTGACCTTACCCCTAGGGACCTGGTTCTTGCGCATGACACTCTGTCTCATGATGGTGAACAATTGTGCCAAGCTACATCAAAGTCCTTTCATGCATGAAGAAGATATGCTCCGGACAAAGTTTTCATTCTTGTATCCTTTGACCTCTAAGTGTGACCTTGACCTTAGATCTAGGGACCTGGTTCTTGCGCATGACACTCCCTCTCATTATGGTGAACAACTGTGCCAAGCTACATCAAAATCCTTCCATGCATGAAGAAGATATGCTCCGGACAAAGTCATTCTTGAATTTTTCATTCTTGTATCCTTTGGCCTCTAAGTGTGACCTTGACCTTAGACCTAGGGACCTGGGTTTTGCGCATGACACTCCGTCTCATGATGAACAATTGTGCCAACTTTCATCAAAATCCCTCCATGCACGAAGAAGATATTCTCCGGACAAAGTCATTCTTGAATTTGACCTTTGACCTCTAAGTGTGACCTTGACCTTAGACCTAGGGGCCTGGTTCTTGCGCATGACACTCCGTCTCATGATGGTGAACAACTGTGCCAAGTCTCATCAAAATTCCCCCATGCATGTAGAAGATATGCTCCGGACAAGGTCTGTGGACGCCGCCAGCCCACCCGCCCATCCGCCCGCCAGGGGCGTTCCCATAATACGTCCCGTTTTTCAAACGGGCGTATAAAATTATGGGTGGTGGGTTATTTCAAAAAGTGCCTTCCGACCCTCCAATACAATTAATTCTGGAACTTCCTAACAAGTGTTTAACAAGCCTGAACCAGGATTCACAATCGTAAAACAAGAGGGCCATGAAGGCCCTGTATCGCTCACCTGACCTATTGACCTAAAGATCATCAAGATTAACATTCTGACCGATTTTCATAAAGATATGGTCATAAATGTGATCTCTAAAGTGTTAACTAGCTTTTCCTTTTATTTGACCCAGTGCCCTAGTTTTTGACCCCACTTGACCCGGATTCGTACTTGACCTAAAGATCATCAAGATTAACATTCTGACAAAGTTTCATGAAGATACAGTCATAAATGTGGCCTTTAGAGTGTTAACAAGCTTTTCCTTTAATTTGACCTTGTAACCTAGATTTTGACCCCACCTGACCCAGATTTGAACTTGACCTATAGATCATCAAGATCAACATTCTGACCAAGTTTCCTTAAGATATGGTCATAAATGTGGCCTCTAGAGTGTTAACTAGCTTTTCCTTTGATTTGACATGGTGACCTAGTTTTTGATCCTACAAGACCCAGATTCAACTTGGCCCTTGAGGCCATATAGATTAACATTCTGACCAAAATGCATGAAGATACATTCATAAATGTGGCCTCTACAGTGTTAAAAACTTTTCCTTTGATTTGACCTGGTGACCTAGTTTCTGACCCCAGATGACCCAATATTGAACTCGTCTAAGATTTTATTGAGAGTAATATTCTGGCCAAGTTTCATTAAGATTGGGCCAAAATTGTGACCTCTAGAGTGTCAACAAGCTTTTCCTTTGATTTGACCTGGTGATCTAGTTTTTGACCCCAGATGACCCTATACAAAACTGTCCAAGATTTTATTGAGAGTAACATTCTGACCAATTTACATTAAGACTGGGCCAAAATTGTGACTTCTAGAGTGTTAACAGGATTTTCCTTTGATTTGACCTGGTGAACTAGTTTTTGACCCCAAATTACCCAATATCGAACTTGTCCAAGATTTTATTGAGAATAATATTCTGACCAAGTTTCATTAAGATTGGGCAAAAACTGTGACCTCTAGAGTGTTAACAAGCCTTTCCTTTGATTTGACCTGATGACCTAGTTTATGACCCCAGATGACCCAATATCAAACTCGTCTAAGATTTTATTGAGAGTATTATTCTGAACAAGTTTCATTAAGATTGGGCCAAAATTGTGACCTCTTGAGTGTTAACAAGATTTTCCTATGATTTGACCTGGTGACCTAGTTTTTGATCCCAGATGACCCAATATTGAACTTGTCCAAGATTTTATTGAGGGTAACATTCTGACCAAGTTTCATTAAGATTGGACAAAAATTGTGACCTCTTGAGTGTTAACAAGCTTTTCCTTTGGCTTGACCTGGTGACCTAGTTTTTGACTCCAGATGACCCAATATCGAACTTATCCAAGATTTATTGAGGGTAACATTCTGACCAAGTTTCATTAAGATTGGACCTAAATTGTGACCTCTTAAGTGTTAACAAGCTTTTCCTTTGATTTGACCTGTTGACCTAGTTTTTAATCCCAGAAGACCCAATATCAAACTCGTCCAAGATTTTATTGAGGGTAACATTCTGACCAGGTTTCATTAAGATTGGGCCAAAATTGTGACCTGTAGTGTTAACAGTCAAACTGTTGACGACGGACAGACGGACGGACGACAACAGACACAGGGCGATCACAAAAGCTCAACTTTGAGCACTTCTTGCTCAGGTGAGTAAAAACGAAAATGACTGCAATTCATAGTTCAATCGAGAAACCTAGTTTATCAAATGTTAACCATGGTTTACAGTCGATTATATTATAAGGATTTTAAAATCAACTATGAATTTCAGGCGTGAACATGGGTTTACGACTGTTAATCTATATTTATGAGCAAGAACCTATGTTTACCAATATAAATTCATGTTTACAACCATGAGCCTAGGTTTATGACCCTGAACCATAGTTTACGGAAGTGACATTATGGCAATTGTCCAATAATTACATAAACCCAGGTTCACGTAAAAAAACTAGGATTAACGATCGGTAAACTAGATTTTCAAACGTAAAAGCATATTAACTTTTTCTTTTGAGCGAAAACATAGAATAATGTTGTAAACCATAGATCACAGTCGTAAACATGGGTTCACATTTGTAAACCCAAGTTTACGGTCATATACATAGGTTCACATGTAAACTATGGTTCAAACTCATGAACACAAGTTTAAGTTCGTGAACTCTGGTTCACACTCGATGAAATTGCAAGTTCAATGTTGCAAACATAGTGTTACGTTCGTAAAGTATGGTTAACAAGCGTGAACCAGGTTTTACGAGCCTGAACCAGGGTTCACAAGCGTAAACATAAGATAATGACCCAAATTCATAGTTCAATCGAGAAACCTAGTTTATTGAACGTAAACCATGGTTTACAATTGATATACTAGGATTGTGAAGCTACATTTCATCGTGGCAATCATCTTAATCAAATTCCATGAAGATCAAGTGAAAAACATAGCCAATAAGGACCCCAGATGACCTACTTTCAAACTTGACCTAAATTTGATCAAGACAAACAATCTGATCAAATTTCATGAATATCCAGTGTTTAATGCAACCCCTATAGCATACAAGTATTTCTTTTATTTAGTGACCTAGTTCTTGACCCCAGATGACCCATAATCAAACTTGACAGACATACATTTCATCAAGTTAAACAATCTAATCAAATTTCTTGAATATCCAGTGAAAAATGCAACCCCTTTTGCATGCACATGGTTTTTCTTCTACCTGACTGGGTGGCTTAGTTTTTGACCCTAGATGACCCATATTCTAACCTTACCTAGACTTCATCAAGACCATCATTCTGATCAAATTTCATAAATATTTAGTGAAAAATACAGCACCTTGTATACATAAAGTTTTTCTTTGAATTGACTTGGTAACCTTGTTTTTGACCCCTGACGAATACTACATGTAATTGAATCAGACCTAGATTTCATCAAAACAATCATTCTGATCAATTTTCATGAATATCTGATGTAAAATGCAGCCCCTATTACATACACAAGGGTTTTCTTTGATTTGACCTAGTCTTTTTACCCAGCCCCATGTGGTTCTGGGACGATTTGTGTACGAAAAGAATTGGAACCACTGCCTTACCCATGCATAATCGTAAGAGGCGACTAATAGGGCCTCAACACTTGGTTTTGTAGTAACTCTGCGATTCAAGCAGGTATGCAAATTTTGATTCCATACCTCATGTTTTTATTTCGATGTAAATGAGATGTGGAACCAAAATCTGTAGTCCTGTTTGGCGCCATATAACCTATACTGTGTTGGTGCGCCGTAAAACCCAAATAAATAAATAAATAAATAAGTTTTTTACCCAAGTTGACCAATAATCAAACTTCATCTAGACATTATCGTGGCAATTATCCTGATTAAATTTCATGAATAATGCAGTCCCTATTGCACACACCAATTTTTCTTTGATTTGACCGAGTGACCTAGTTTTTGACAACAGATGACCTATATTCAAACTTTTGACTTAGAAAGGATCCGTGATATTATGCAAATACAAGTAGTGTGCAAGTTTTATAAAAATGCAAAATGAGGCCCCTATTGTGTTCACAAGCCAAAAATTATCTAAAAGTTAGCCGCTGGAACCATTTCAAATAGACTGAAGTCTGTATTGCCAAAACTAACAAGCAAATTCGATGAATTGGTATCCCCCGCCGAAAGGGCTTAAGGTGAGGAATGGTAAAAAAATATTTCTGGCAAAAAATTAAGGATATTATTAAGAAGCAAACAGAGGAGGGGCAGTGGGGGTGACCGGGTGAGGGTACAAAATTTCACCTGATTATAAATATTGATAGAAAATTAAAAATGAAAAAAAAAAACTGGGAGGGGGGGGGGGGGGGGGACGCATGATCGGGGTGGTGGGCAAAAGCGGGGGGAATGGTACAACTCTGCATGCTAATAAATATCTTCATGGAAGGTTTAAAAAACAAGTAGGCTATGATGGCCCTATATCGCTCACCTGTTATCATTGCACTTGAGGACAAGAAGGTGCTCAGAAAAAAAAAGTCCAAAGGACGGGAAAAACAAAGCGTAGAAATTTAACCAAAAAGAAAAAAAAATCTTACAAAGTATAGAAATGTCAAAATACACCTAAAAATTGGAGGTACCATCCATGTTGTACCACACAAAAGTGGTCTCGCTTTTTCCATACGGCCAATAATGAAAAAGTTACTAAAAATAAGCTATTTATAGTAACGTAAAAGGGAAGTAATTAAAAACAAGATAGCCATGATGGCCCTATATCGCTCACCTGTTATCATTGCACTAGAGGACAAGAAGGTCCTCAGAAAAAATATCTAAGTAAAAAGGACAGGAACAACAAAGGAAAGAAATTTAACCAAAAAGAAAAACAAAATTCTTACAAGGTACAGATATGTCAAAATACACTTAAAAATTGGAGGTACCATCCATGTTGTACCACAGAAAAGTGGTCTCGGTTTTTCCCTACGGCCAATAATAAAAAAGTTACTAAAAATAGGCTATTTATAGTAACGTAAAAGGGAAGTAATTCAAAAGAAAATTATTGTAAGTTAACAAAAGAAGGATCTGCCAAATAAATCTGTTAACATAAATGAAATTTCAGATCAGTATCTTCATTAGTTATGGAGATATACCCATTTTAATTTCAAAAATAAAGGGAGGTAATTTGACATAAAATCAGTCCATAGTTATCTACCCTGATTGCCTCGGTCCAACTAATAACAATAATGAAATTTCAAACAAGTCCTATAAGTACTTACTGATATAAATCCATTTTGATTACAATCAGGGGAGGTAATCAGATATAAAATAACTCTGGAACCTACGATTGGATCTGATTTGTCATGGAATCCAAGATTTATTGTTGTTGAAGATATTTTGGAAGTTTGTATCAAATAAAACCATAAAAGAAGTCTCTATATGGCTGCAAAAGCCAAAATAGCCAATTTTGGACCTTTAAGGGGCCATAACTCTGGAACCCATTAAGGGATCTGGCCGGTTCAAGAAAGGAACCGAGATCTTATGGTGACACAAGTTTTGTGCAAGTTTGATTAAATTCAAATCATAAATGAAGCTGCTATTGTGCAGACAAGGTCAAAATAGCTAATTCTGGCCCTTTCAGGAGCCATACCTCTGGAACCCATTGTGGGATCTGGCCGGATGAAGAAAGGAACCGAGATCTTATGGTGACACAAGTTTTGTGCAAGTTTGATTAAATTCAAATCATAAATGAAGTTGCTATTGTGCAGACAAGGTCAAAATAGCTAATTTTGGCCCTTTCAGGGGCCATCACTCTGGAACCCATAATGGAATCTCGCCAGTTCAAGAAAGTAACCAAGATTTTATGGTGATACAAGTTTTGTGCAAGTTTGGTTAAATTCAAATCATAAATGAAGCTGCTATTGTGCAGACAAGGTCAAAATAGCTAAATCTGGCCCTTTAAGGGGCCATAACTCTGGAACCCATAATGGAATCTAGCCAGTTCAAGAAAGGAACCAAGATCTCGTGGTGATACAAGTTGTGTGCCAGTTTGGTAAAAATCAAATCATAAATAAAGCTGCTATTGTGCAGACAAGGTCAAAATAGCTAATTTTGGCCCTTTCAGGGGCCATAACTCTGGAACCCATAATGGGATCTGGCCAGTTCAAGAAAGGAACCGTGACCTTATGGTGATACAAGTTGTGTGCAAGTTTGGTTAAAAAAAATCATAAATGAAACCACTATCGTGCAGACAAGGAATTGTTGACGGACGCACGGACGGACTGACGACGGACGAAGGGTGATCACAAAAGCTCACCTTGTCACTATGTGACAGGTGAGCTAATAAAACCATAAATGAAGTCTCTATATGGCTGCAAAAGCCAAAATAGCCAATTTTGGACCTTTAAGGGGCCATAACTCTGGAACCCATGAAGGAATCTGGCCAGTTCAAGAAAGGAACCGAGAGCTTGTAGTGATACAAGTTTTGTGCAAGTTTGGTTAAAATCAAACAATAAATGAAGCTGCTATTGTGCAGACAAGGTCAAAGAGCTAATTTTGGCCATTTCAGGGGCCATAACTCTGGAATCCATTAAGGGATCTGGCCGGTCCAAGAAAGGAACTGAGATCTTATGGTGACACAAGTTTTGTGCAAGTTTGATTAAATTCAAATCATAAATGAAGCTACTATTGTGCAGACAAGGTCAAAATAGCTAATTCTGGCCCTTTCAGGGACCATCACTCTGGAACCCATAATGGAATCTGGCCAGTCAGACCTGGGGTCAATTACTTTAAAATGTAATTAATTAAATTACAATTACATTGAGAAATGTCCAATTAAATTACAATTACCATTACATGAAATTTAGCAATGTAATTAATTAAATTACAATTACATTGCAAATTGTAATTAATTACATTCAATTACAATACCAAATGTGGTGCTTCTTACATGAACACTCTGTAGCAAAGTTCTTTACTTTGTACTACATATACATGAAAATTCACATGTAAACTGATTTCAATTATTTCAAAATTGAATTTAAGCTCATAGTAAAATCTGTGTTTGCGGGAGAACATCACTTAGTCTTTAATATTATTGCAAAAGGAGCTAAAAGTCAGTCCTAATTAACAGTAATACATTGTCAAGCAGAATTCGGTTAGAGAAGATGCATGTAAAGTCAGGTATTTCTCTCAGGTCTGAATTTCTCTGAAGTTTATAGGACCATGGTTCTGCAATATGTTTCAAATTTAACTAGTATAGTTCAGTATTTAATCATTTACATTTTAAACATATATTTAAAGTTTTTATCCTTGACACTACATGTTATCCAAAGGACCACATTGAAAATAAGTTGTAAAACATTCATGAACCATCCTAGAATAACTATGTCACTAAAACTGCAGAGTACTCAAAATGCCTACAATAATAATTTGTAGTGTAATGCTCAGGTGTTTTGTATTTTATTTCGGGTATTTCTTTCAGGAGAATAACGGTGTTTTAACCTTGTATACAAGCCTTAAAGCCTCTTTTGCATATGAAGCATATCTAGATATACTACCTAGTAACTTAAGAGTCTTTGTCAGTAAAATGAGAATGTCTTCTCACTCTCTACGTATTCATACTGGTAGATATGGTATAAATAGTGTTGTTAGGAATGAACGTTATTGTACTTACTGTAATACACATGATTTGGAAGACGAATATCATTTCATACTTATATGTCCTTGTTATAATGATATTAGAAAAAAATACATTAAACGATTCTATTATGTAAGACCAAGCGTTAGTAAATTTATAGATCTGTTGAATACTATGAATAAGAATACATTAAAAAACTTAGCATGTTATATAAAATTTGCATTATCTCATAGAACTGCAATTACTTATAATTAATTACAGTTCATCCTCTCAATAGTATCTGTAGGAATATCTTAATATTGCCATTGTGACTTTGTATATATTTGTATTATTTATGTAATTTGTGATGATGTACTTATTGTACAAATCGGAAATAAATGTATGTTCTGTTCTGTTCTGTTCTGTTCTTTCAGAAGTTTAAGATTTTAAAAATTATAGAACATGAAAACTGTACATTTCATAAATTGACAAGTCAGACAAGATTTGACAATCTTCAGTAGCTTAAGGCTTGTTGAACTTGTAGGTATCCTTAAGTGATCGGGAAATTAGATAATGTGTCTGCTGTGTTTTCCTGTATAATCCTTTATAAACTCAATACACTCTGTGATCAGGGGAGGCTGCTCATGAGCTAAAACTCAATAAGCATATTGTTAAAAGCTAGTTTGAAATATATTTATAATTAAGAAATGTTGTTAAATAGATCAGTAAACAGAACTGTTTTAAAGGACTTATTGAACATTGATTATATTCATGAAATTAGACTGAACATTTATAAGTTACTGTGCATTGCTCTTCGTAGTAAATAAAATGTTAGAACTGTCCTAATGTGTTGTGTTCAAGAAAAGCTTCAGGTATAACGTGCTACGTTACAAGCGCTTTTTTGGTATCCGTGGACCAGGATGTTCTCTGTGAGATTGTTGCGGCCACGTATTACACGAAGTACTCTGCCACTATATATCACGCCGAACTGAGAAGACGACACGAGCCACTAGATCTTCAAAAACGCAAGTAGAAATGTCTATTTTCCTTTTAAAAGTTTTGGGCATATTTTGGGAGAAAAAATAGTTGAATTCAATCTAGCACGAAATGCAGTTTAAAATTAAAACTGTTACTGAAAAGTTTGCCTTAATAAAATTATGTATCAAATCAGAGTTATGTATAAAAATATTTACAAATCTTGTAGGGTAGGCGAAAATTAAATAAAGCAAAATAAAGCAAAACACTGAAATATATAAAATTTGAAAACTCTGTAAATTAGCTAAATCGGGCAGACGAAAGCTGTTAATATACATCATGGTTATAAAACAATTGAAATATTACTTCATAAATATATCGCCATAGGGTTTTTAGGTTGTTTGATTTTTGACAAACCTAATATATGAATTTTTTCTAAAGGTATGCATTAACGAGCGATGCCTATCAAGAAAGATACAAGATGAAAAGTAGAGTAAACTTAACTGTTTACAAATAAAGTAGAAAAATACAAAAAAAAAGAGGATAAAATGAAATTACAAATGTAAAGTACATGAAAAAAAATATGCTGCTGGCAGTTTATCTGTTTGAGGATTTTTATTAAAATTACAAGTTGTATGTTATAATAAAATTAAAAGCAAGTTCAGTTGTCAAAGTAAGGTGTGGGAAATGTCATTTATGTTATAAAATTCAGATTACACCTGTCAAATATTAGTTAACATGTAGGTAACTGGTCAAATTTGCTTCTGGCAGTTCGCATGTCAAACTATATTTTAACATACCTGTATTCAATTTGAAATTCATAATTTAGACTATACTTGTTTTAAAAGTATTTTGTCATCATATTTTTTTTGGAGCATTATTTAGATAAAATGTTTGTATGGGGTTTACTGTTTCAAAAGAATGAAGGTTCGGATATTGTGATTATAGTAAATGTAACGTGGCAGAAACTAAGACCACGGTAGACACAGGAAATGTGTTTGATGATGACCTGTCAGCAGTGACTCACAAAGAACACTAGATTAGTGTTATTTTAGGTATAAAGGCCGTGCAAACAGAAGCATGGGAAACCTATAGAATATACCTATTGAATAGTAGATAAGTATGTCTACGTAACGAACATATATTTTTTATGAGCAGTGAACAATATTATATGCATTTTGTCAACGTTTTGTTTTGAATTTATATGTTGATATATTTATCAAATTGACACAATTGATAAGTTTTCATGTTAACCGAGCTTATTGCACGTGTACAAGTTGACGGGTAGTGTGGAACATTATTAAAACTTAATAGATATGTAGAGAATATATCTTTGATGTGCATAAGTTATACATATGAAAAGTTAAAAATTATTCTTAAGAAAAAGATAAGACCAAAATTTGCTTAATTGATACAGTTCATCAAAATAGAATTTAAAATGCATGGTAAAATAAATGTAAATGAAAATAGAAGATGATTAATATCAATATTTTTCTTAAGGGCAATTTTTTTTTATTAAGGCCTTTCTCCAGCTGTCAGAAAGTTGGTAATTGTCATGTCCTCTTGTATTGAAACCGTATAGATCTAAATATAAATTATATAATATTAATATTAAGGAAGTAATAAATTGGGTGCAACTATTTTGTTCAAAATTTCAAAAACACGTAAGGGGAAAGGAAAATGTGCGAAGACACTTGCTATGTGTGCATAAAAATGCTGTGCAAATTTGTGAAGAAATTAGAAGTCATCATGGAAAAAATAAATAAAATGAAAAGTCATACTGGAAATTCTGTGAAAAAAAGGAAGAAAATAATTCATATTCGGAATGGGGATTTCTTCGAGCTCATGACAAGGAGAATTCAAATAGTCGTATTCACATGGACTAGCCTTCGAATTAAAAACTCCATGGAAAATATATATATAGAAACAATGAATGTTTTACAACAATCATGGTGACAATATAATAGAATCTTTATAAATTTATAACATGCGTCTTGATGGACATTTCAGCATGACCTATCAGTTTTAATTTTAGACCGAGAAACTCTTTCAAGATCACAGCCAAACATATAAATGTCATTGGGAATGAACTGTCGAAATTCAATAACAACATGACATTTGCTGATCATACTTTTAGTCAATTTCAGTATATAATAATTCACCGATGAGGTTACACAATACATGCCGATTGATGACACGAGCCTACAACATGACAATGTCAGCACGTAATACCACTGGGCAACGACGAAACACAGCAGAATAAATAGTCGCGTGGAATTTTATGTACTTGTATTACCATTTCAAATATTTACCCATCGCGTTTTAAATTTTTTTGTTGTTAGCTCTGTGTCCATCAATTTTTGTTTAAATCTGTATATTTGTCAGCAAAAACGTCTGATATTACCAATAAGAAACAAGCATATGTGTTCAAACAACTATTTTTGCATTACAATTCATAACATTCAAAAGTTTCCGAGGATAGTAAAATACCTTTTTTTTTATTCTTTTTTTTCCGTGAAGAAATGAAGGAATTTGTAATGTAATTTCCAAAAAGGGTGCTAGACTATTGTTTTAAAAGACTAGATTATTCAATGTCTTGGAGAAAATATATTCATACTCTTTACCTTTTAAAAATGTTGAAATATAAAACTGACAAGTTATCGTAGCTCTAGGCAGGTTAAGACATAACATCAGGAAAACTACATCTTAATTTGGTAATCAACAGTCTGGCCGGTGCATATAAAAGATCTATGTACTAGACATTCGGGGAGGCAAGGCGGCAGAGCCACCAACAGTGGTTCTGCCAACGTAAGTCAAAAATACTATTATGCCTCGTTAGATTACCTTCCAAATATGTAGATTTCATGAAAGACAACTCAAACATAATTAGTTCTTAACATTTAACAGTAGCTAAATATTATTTGAAAGATGGACACTGAGACAATAAAACTACTTGTATTAAGACTTTCTTTAAATACCTGAAATTAAATAAACATCAGAAACGAACTATTGTGTCTTCGATCTTATATATGTGTATGGAAGTTCTACCACAGGATTTACAAGTCTGATAGCACTGGTGCCATGTGGCTTTTAGAGGCCATTACGCTACAAATTATATTTTCATCTTTTTAGATCTGTGGTGTCAAATGCTATATTGTTTTGTATCATTTAATACAACGAATTTTATCACAGATAAAAAATGATTAAACTAAATGCGAAGCATTTCAATTTTTGCTCTGATAAAAATCAAAATAATAATGATGCAAATAACAATTTCAAATCATAATTTGATCATTTTCTCCAAAAACATAGTGACAAACATCATCAAAGATTACCAGTTGGTTCTAATAAAACAATCATATTAGAACAAAGGAGCATGTCCAAGGGATTAACACCTACCATAATATTCAGTTGTTATTTTTCACAGCTATGAAATGCAAATTAGCATGTTAAAGTGAAGTGTCACTGGTAATAAACATATATATATATTATTTGTTCAACAAACTGGATTAGCATGTGCCATGTAATTGGAAAGAAATTGAAATGTAATTTTCAATTACACCCTAAAACTGCTCTGTAATTATTTAAATTACAATTACATGTAATTGATAAATGACCCAAATTACATTCAATTACTTAGGAAATGTAATTTAATTGCAATTAATTACCATTACATTTTTAATTACCACAGGTCTGTGGCCAGTTCAAGAAAGGAACCAAGATCATATGGTGATACAAGTTGTGTGCAAGTTTAGTTAAAATAAAATCATAAATGAAGCTGCTATTGTGCAGACAAGGTCAAAATAGCTAATTCTGGCCCTTTCAGGGGCCATAACTCTGGAACCCATAAAGGAATCTGACCAGTTCAAGAAAGGAACCAAGATCTTATGGTGATACAAGTTGTGTGCCAGTTTGGTAAAAATCAAATTATAAATGAAGCTGCTATTGTACAGACAAGGTCAAAATAGCTAATTCTGGCCCTTTCAGGGGCCATAACTCTGGAACCTATATTGGGATCTGGCCAGTTCAAGAAAGGAACCGTGATCTTATGGTGATACAAGTTGTGTGCAAGTTTGATTAAAATAAAATCATAAATGAAACCATTATCGTGCAGACAAGAAAATGTTGACGGACGCATGGACGCACGTGACAGGTGAGCTAAAAAAAAAAAAGGAATGATTTTTTTTTTTTGGGGGGGGGGGGGGGTGTGACCAAGGCAAGGTGGTGACCACGTGTGGGTACAGAACTTCACATGTTTATACTAAATGTTAATGGAAAAGAATGAAAGAAGTTTAATGAAATTCTACCAATGGGTTGGTTTGCTAGTATGTACAAATCCGTAGATTTTTAAACAATTAAAGGGAAATAACTCTAAAGAAAATTGACCAATTGAAAAAAAAAATGACCGGCATCATTGGAGTATGTTGGTTCATATTTATTTTAAGTTTCATGAGATTCTACCTGCTTGTTACTGATAAATGGCTGCAGATGTAGATTTTTCATTAAATCAAGGGCAATAACTCTAAGGGAAATTGACCAATCCAAATAAAAACTTGACGGGCATCATCGCAGTATGTTGGTTCATGTTTATTTCAAGTTTCATGAAATTCTACCTGCTAGTTACTGAGAAATGGCTACAGACAGACGGACGGACAGACGGAATGACGGACGGACAACGCCATTTCAATACCCGCCTCCCGATTTCATCGGCGGGGGATAAAAAGTCATGACCAGACTGGTTTTATACAGGAAAGATATAATTATAGGAAAAATAATAGACTGTTGTATGATATAATGAAAACAACAGAAGAAAGAAAGATTCCTGGGCTATTCATCACAGAAGACTATGATAAAGCATTTGATACATTATCATTTCATTTTATTGAAAAAACTTTTGATTTTTTAACTTTGGAACGGCTTAGATTGTTTTTACATAATACTATCACTATGGTACAACTCAATGGATACACTGGAACACTAAGATAATTACTGTTATCTAGTATTCTCTAAGCCACATAAATATCCTACAGTGGACCGAGTGGTAAGTATATGCTTCCCAAATTTGGAAGCATAATAATCATGAGCAAAACAAAGGTTTTTAAACTGATAACAAATATTTGCTACCTGTTCTTCATCATTAAGCATTGAAAAAGCAAATACTTACATGCAACATACAGGTCACTGGATGTAGTGTCTGTAACATCATTTGCATTTGTGCAAGAGTAACTTATACAGTTTGTGGTGGTTACTGATGAAAGTGTCAAGTTAAACACATTTCCATTGAGGCTGTATGTATGAGGTGATGGGTCTGGAGCACATATCCCTGAACCACAACTTATCACTGTGCCTCCAAAGTTCCAGGTAATACTATATGGACCTGATCCTGTATCCTTGCATGATATATCTACTTCATCTGTTTCTGGTGCTTTACTTGGTTCAAAAGTAATAGAAACTGTTCCTGTAAGAAACAAGAGGATCTGATGGCTAAGTTGCTCATCTGAGCAATTTTGTAAATCACATGATATATGTTCTTCTAGAATCTATTTATAGTGCTAGCAGCCCCTAAAAGGGTCCGATCTAAACAATGTGAAAAAGTCTCTGAGATAAGACTAAGCAAAGCTAAACAATTGGAACAAATATGAAAGAGGTCTTTACAAGAATGTAACAAATGAAGTTTGATGAAGATCCATCAAAATGTACATAAGATGGTAAAAGGTTTTCAATTTTTAGTTCCGGTGGCACCTAAAAGGTTAAGGAACTATTTGAACAAATTTGAAAGAGAACATATGTTGATCCTCCAGGTCAAGATCGGTAAATATCTTCTTTATTTTTGTTGGGTTTAACATTGCACAATTATAGGTAATATGGTGACTTTCCAGCTTTAATTGTGGAGGAAGACAGCAGATGCCCCTCCTCATCACAAGGGGGACCCTGAGTAGAACCACAGACCTTCCATAAGCCAGCTGGGAGACTTCCTCACAACAATGCTACAGATCAAGTTTGACAGTTTTGTGATTACCCACTAATCAGTTCTTCACAAAAGACAAAGATTATTCTATATTTAGCTCTTATGGACCAAGACGAACCATTTGAATAAATCTTACGAGAGGAACTTATAAGGATGCTACAGACCAAATTCTATGATGACCCTTCAAGGGTTTCCTGAGAAGTTGTTCAAATGTTTTCTACTTCTAGCTCTTGTGGCCCCTAAAATCAGTCAAGCATAACAATTTGAACAATTTGAGCGGGGACATACTTGGGTCCAATCATTTTGGAAACAATTTCTGAAGCATATAGACACTAACTGTAGTTATAATCCTTGTTTTCATCTCTCCCACTTACCTATTACAATGCCTGGAACACACGCAATCCAGATAACAACATAATAACAGATCATGCCCATTGTAATGCTGAAATAAGAGAACAAAAAGTGTGTATCTATGAAATGCTAATTTTTCACATGAATTTCTATCGTCGCAGGTCCCGTTTTGACGATGACCTATTTTGACGCCATCTTTGTTTTCCTTCCCAATCGTGCAAGTGACATCGATGACGTCATTTACAATTCACACTACTATAGTACACACGTATTTCTATCGCTTCCGAAAATTATGTTAAAAGTGAGGGATGCAAAGGTAAGAATTATCATATTTGATCTTATCCATTAGATTTTTACCAGTTTTAGCTAATTAATGCAAAAATTTCTTAAACTTTTAAAGCTATTTTCTTTGCAAAAATGAGCGTGGGAAAATCCATGGTCCCCGTCTGCTACGCTCACTGTTTTGTTTATTTGGTCACGTGACAGTCATGTGACAAGCTAGTCTATTTTTGTATTTTTTTACCCTTAAGCATATGGTACGCGTTATATCTGTTTAGTGTGTTATATGTGAAATAGATCTACAATTTAATTGGATGTTTATGCCTGGTAGTTGCATTAATGGTTGGGCCAGCATTTTTTAATTTTCTGGTTTACGGGAGCGCCGACCCTATTTTTTGACAAAACAAAATAAAAATAAAAGTGATTTTCAGTACTTTTATTTTCATTTTATCCGCCGACCGTCCATAATTGCTGCTGCCAAAAATAAAAGTTTAACTGTAAGGTAGAGGTTTTTAATCAAGATCAGCAGACGCATGAAAAATGGCGGCCTCCATGTATGTAAACTGTGTGAAATTAAACAGGAAATATATACAAGTTAACAGACAATAATCTTTGGAATAAGTTTGCAGAGATAACAAGTATTGTAAGCAAATTGGATCTGAGTAGAAATTACAGAACCTAAAGCTCAACATTAGGAATAATCACATACGAAAAATGACCTTCACTATCAACGCTGTCTAGATGTTGAAAAATCTGGCGTATCACATGTACGAGATTTGTTGTCTGTATATTATAATTGGACAACGATCAAATTCATGTGGGACTGTCAGAAAAATACCACATTTGATAAAAAGGAAAGAAGGAAAGAAACCAAAGAAATGGCAAAATGGAAGAGCAAAAGTGAGTATCAACTTGCTAAACACATTTTTTTTTTACTTTGAAGTCTTGGGGGTTGGAGTAGAAAAAATAACTAATACCATAATTTTCAGTAGTTCTGTTCAAAACAAAGTGCATTTCAATGTAAAATGACACATGTCCCTGCAAATGCTTGACAAAGATACAAATGTACATGTGATAAAAAATTCAAACTTCATGTAATCGAAATAATTGGACAGTCAGATTAATGGTTGTTTAATATTTTTTACAGGCAATCTAATCCGAGTGGAGATATTTCTCATATGAAAAGATTATCTCAATATTTCCTAGGATCGTGTCGAATTAGTTTGACAAAAGTTCTAGCCAGCTACTGTAACTCGAAAGATAATTATCAAACATGAAACTCTCGGCAGTATTCTCATGAGTCCTGTTCACTTGAAGTATACTGGTAAAATCTGTAAGAAGACCCTTTGAAAGTATGTTTTGGACAAATATTCAGACACTGTATGCCACATGTGCCTTCGACACTGAAGAACACATAATGACATATTCAGTAATAAATGTTTTTTCGGACTCATAACTTACTAAGTCCAAGTCCCATCTCAGTGAAGAGTCTTATAAATATCCGATACTGTTGTTTGAACATCTACCGATAAGGTTGTTATTTTGTACACATTTTAGCTGAACCAAAATTCAGATTGTTTTGACTTGTCGTACAATATAGGTGGCACTGACAATCGGCAAGATATAAAACAATATTTAAGCCGCTGAAACTTAACCAAAGCCATTTAATTTTAAGGCCAGTTTATCAATTTGTAATTTTTGCTTTCTAGTATGACATGCCTGTCTTTGAAGACTTTTTATCTAAGGCCAATTAATATGCAGGATGCAGACCTAAAGTAGTCATTGCATATCCCCAGTCTAATAGCAGTTTTTATTCATGTTTATATAATAAACATTATGCAATGTTCTTATGATATGTCAGCTGTGGTATCTGTATATTTTATTATGAAAAACCACAAGACTTAGTATATTTTTACTACAAAATAGATACGTACAAAAACACAAATAATACATATCTTGGTGACTTTGAAAATTGCATTATTCATACAAGCTACACATAAAGAAAACAACAGTATACTGAGATGATGAGATATAAACCAGTTCAGAATAGTTCATTTGTGAGTGTGTATGCAATTTAAGCTTGCAAGCTTTTGTTTTCTGTGGTGTACAAAAAATAAAAAAATTGTATCCTTTTGGACGTTTTATTTTTATTTATTTGGTCGACTGCTCAAAATTGGGATTTTTATTTTTATTTTTATTTGTCCCCCCCGACCCAAACTTTTTGAAAAATCTCCCGTAAACCAGAAAATAAAAAAATGCTGGCCTTGGGGATGAATTAGTTTAAATATTATTCATTTATTTCAGGTTCCACAGAGGAAGTACATGACTGTACAGATGTTATTCCCCAACCTCTATGAAGAGTAAATGAACAGTAAAACAAATTAACATATTTAAATCATGTACATGTTTGTATAACTATGTTGTGAATATGATTAAACATAGAAATTTAGAAACCCATTTATTTATGTGTTTACAAATTGCAGAGGCAGGTTGAAGATACTGGTAGACAACGTATCACATTTATCTTGTACTTATTCTAACACTGTGTTATAAAGATATAATTAGGCAGCCAATCAGAGGCGTCGTTTCAGGTCTGTCTCAACAAATATGGCTGCTCTCATGCATGGCTGGATATGAAAGCTCAATGAAAAACATTGTGTACACTACAGTAGCGCTTTCATACTGTCGCACTGACCTGTGTACTTTTGCTCGGGGCATTATGGGTAAGAACTATTTTCAACATGGAGTCGTAAACAAGGAAGTGAAAGTATGCTTTGCAATTTTAGGTGAATATTCACCACTGACTGTTGTTTCCAGAATATGATTAATTCTAGTGTATTCATTCTAGTATCATTTGAAATGATGAATGTAAGTTGTGCAAATCGATTTATACATGCAAAACGGTATTGTTTAGCTTGTTTACCTGCAAAAGTCTGCATGTATTTTGCTGTACTGTACATGTACACTATTTCACTAAACGAATGTACAAGAGTTTTGAATACACCAAATTTCAGTATAACAGTAAATTGAAATGATGTCATTCATACAATTTTTTATTTTGCAGGACTAATTTCCAAAGTCAGGGTTGTCAATAAGAACCGGCCGCTGGCCGAAATGGACGGTTCAAATGGCATTTGGGCCGGTTCAAATTCGCAAAAAAAAAAAAAAAAATCGGGCCTAAAAACCTTAACCCGCCGACCATAGTATTTTTAAAGTTTTTTTTTCACGATTCTGTCACGAAAATATAATTTGTATAAAGAACTCTCCATCCAGTCTAAAAATCGATATTACCCGCGGTCGTTTCCGTTCATAATTAATACACAGCGTGTCATCACGGGCAATGTTCACTGAATCTTAATTGCCGAGGTGTATTCCATACACTGCCACGTGCCTGTCGATCTTTGACTTGAGTTAAAACACGCGATAAACCAATGACAGCTTTGGATGTAGAACGCGTGACGTATATTATATCGGCAAAACTATTTAAGCTCCGCCTTTACAAATGATGATATACGTACGTCATAACTGACGAAATCCAAGCTAATGTCAAAGCGATGAAAATCATGTTTCACGGACTGAATTAATATTAGAGATCTACATGAAAAAATATTCATCAGTTATCGTAGTGTCAAAGTTATATTTTGTAGCAAAAACTTCGGAAGAAAGAGTGATGGGACATCCGCGATAATTTCCAAGAATTTTGAAATCATGAATGACGGCCCCGATTTAAAAGAAAAAGACAACAAAAAACAAAACAAAGAAATTATCCACAAGCTCCTTTATATTTAATAATCCAACATCGCTTATAACTAATCTGTAAACAACAATTTTCGGATATTTTCACACCTATTTACCCATGTGGAGTGCTGTTTATAACAAAGCCAGGTGTTGATTTTAATGTGGTGACAACCGAGACAGATATTTTTAAAAATTTCTATAAACAATTATTAATCACAATTAAATTTACATCAGAAAATATATTAGCTTTTACCTTTTTCTGTAAGTTTTTGAAATCGAAAGTACAGTAATTGTGGCGGTATCAGCCGGCCGATTTTTGATAAATATTTCTCTTAAATCATTTTAAATAAGAGGAAATGTCAAGGTAAATTTTTTAATCAGATACTGTCAAATGCTGTTAAACTGTCTTTGCACCATCATAATTTGTCCAACACATCCTTTAAAGTGGAGATTTGGTCAATGTCTACGGAAGTGTAACAGTATCTGGACATATAATTTTGGATATCTGGATTTTGATCAATAAAAACTCGAGGTTTTGGATACGGATTGGCGGGGATGAGAATCAAACAGTTAATTTTCTATGCCTAAACTTGTATTATTTCTAACTCTGTACATTTTGTTTTGATGGTTCTAACATTCTAGCATTTTTTGTCATGCCAAATTGTAAAAATTCATCTGGGGAATCTTGTTCCCCACAAAAGAAATATGAGTACAGGTTTAATTCTCAGTAGAATTTTGAATTCAAGATATACAGGAGTGCAATAACTATTTGATTTTGCAAAGAAGTACAACAAAGAGTTGAAGTGTGGTGACAAGTTAGATATTAGCATTTCAAGACTTGAAAAATGCATTCATGAACATGTAAACTCACTTTTATTATTATCTCCAAATTAACCAGGTGAGCTCATAAAAATGTGAAAATAAGGGTATATTGTATTTAAAACTGCAGTGGAAAAGATGTTCTTAAATGCTTTCAAAATGCCCCAGAATGCAGGAAATGAAGCGCTGATTTTCAAAATTTTCCGGGGGAGCATGCCCCCGCACCCCACTAGCTGGCCGCCTACTTTTCTATTTCAGCCTGTTCAACAAAAACTTATTGACAACCCTGCAAAGTACCAGCTCAATGTAGTCTATAGTCATAAATGGTCCAGACCTAGATTAGAAGGCTAGGTACCAGATGCACACGTTGATTTATAGACAGGTCTGTTTGGTATAATATAGTTCTCTACTCTACTCGTGTTTTATTTTCTTTAAATAATGTGATTAGATAGCTGTTACTAGCTAAAACATTTCAGCCTCAGATTCAGTCAGACTCAGAGTAGTCCAAATGATTGTACTCAAGAGTTGAATATTGTTAAATTTTTTTTTGACTCGTCAATATCCCCCTCTGAGGTAGATAGATAGATAACTTTTAATTCCTCCAATACTGAAGAGCACAACATATGTACATGAAACAAATATGATCATATATGTACAGACACAGAACAACAAATACATTAAGACATGATATGACAATCACCATTAAGACCATTGTAGAATGCTACATCACAATAAGATGTTTTACACACCATTAATGACCAAGTGACCTAACACGTATGTAAAAAGTGTCGAGTTAAAGTTATATTTTTGACATCAATACTTGCATATGATATTTTTTTTCAGAAGACAAATAAACTAAGATCATATCAGACACATCTGGCGTAAGAACATTAGAGGTATCCTATCACAGCTGCCTTTACATACTAGAGTCGATACAGTAATTTGATACTCTATATGATACAATATTACTTACAAAAACTGATACAATATTACTTACAAGCATACACAGCAATACATACAGTAATTATTCACTAGCCAACCTATCTGAGACTTGGAACGAAACCGAAAGTCAAGTGAAAATTTGATTGACCGAGAGATGTAATTTTATACTGTTTACACTGAGAAAAAAAGGAAATAAAACAACAACAATGAACTAAGACTTTTACCAAAATCTTCACTCGAAACGAAAAAGTAAGAATATGGAAAAGTCTTTTACATAATTATACTTTACTGCATGTTCTTAAAATGTTTTTTTTTGTTCATATGGAGAACTAGCATTGTAAGAATACTAACAAGAGGACCATGATGGTCCTGAATCACTCACCTCTTCCCACATGACCCACTTTTGAGTATGACATCGTTTTTGACCAACTTTCATGAAGATCCCATGAAAAATGTGACCTCTAGAGTGGTCACAAGGTTTTTCTATTTTTAGACCTACTGACCTAGTTTTTGAAGGCACGTGACCCAGTTTCGAACCTGACCTAGATATCATCAAGATGAACATTCTGACCAACTTTCATAAAGATCCCATGAAAAATGTGACCTCTAGAGTGGTCACAAGGTTTTTCTATTTTTAGATCTACTGACCTAGTTTTTGACTGCACGTGACCCAGTTTCGAACTTGACCTTGATATCATCAAGATGAACATTCTGACCAACTTTCATGAAGATCCCATGAAAAATGTGACCTCTAGAGTGGTCACAAGGTTTTTCTATTTTTAGACCTACTGACCTAGTTTTTGAAGGCACGTGACCAAGTTTCGAACTTGAGCTAGATATCATCAAGATGAACATTCTGACCAACTTTCATAAAGATCCCATGAAAAATGTGACCTCTAGAGTGGTCACAAGGTTTTTCTATTTTTAGACCTACTGACCTAGTTTTTGACCGCACGTAACCCAGTTTCGAACTTGACCTAGATATCATCAAGATGAACATTCTGACCAACTTTCATGAAGATCCCATGAAAAATGTGACCTCTAGAGTGGTCACAAGGTTTTTCTATTTTTAGACCTACTGACCTAGTTTTTGACTGCATGTGACCCAGTTTCGAACTTGACCTAGATATCATCAAGATGAACATTCTGACCAACTTTCATGAAGATCCCATGAAAAATGTGACCTCTAGAGTGGTCACAAGGTTTTTCTATTTTTAGACCTACTGACCTAGTTTTTGACCGCACGTGACCCAGTTTCGAACTTGATCTAGATATCATCAAGATGAACATTCTGACCAACTTTCATGAAGATCCCATGAAAAATGTGACCTCTAGACTGGTCACAAGGTTTTTCTATTTTTAAACCTACTGACCTAGTTTTTGAAGGCACGTGATCCAGTTTCGAATTCGACCTAGATATCATCAAGATGAACATTCTGACCAACTTTCATAAAGATCCCATGAAAAATGTGACCTCTAGAGTGGTCACAAGGTTTTTCTATTTTTAGACCTACTGACCTAGTTTTTGACTCCACGTGACCCAGTTTCGAACTTCACCTAGATATCATCAAGATGAACATTCTGACCAACTTTCATGAAGATCCCATGAAAAATGTGACCTCTAGAGTGGTCACAAGGTTTTTCTATTTTTAGACCTACTGACCTAGTTTTTGACCGCACATGACCCAGTTTCGAACTTGACCTAGATATCATCAAGATGAACAATCTGACCAACTTTCATGAAGATCCCATGAAAAATGTGACCTCTAGAGTGGTCACAAGGTTTTTCTATTTTTAGACCTACTGACCTAGTTTTTGAACGCAGGTGACCCAGTTTCGAACTTGACCTAGATATCATCAAGATGAACATTCTGACCAACTTTCATAAAGATCCCATGAAAAATGTGACCTCTAGAGTGGTCACAAGGTTTTTCTATTTTTAGACCTACTGACCTAGTTTTTGACTGCAAGTGACCCAATTTCGAACTTGACCTAGATATCATCAAGATGAACATTCTGACCAACTTTCATGAAGATCCCATGAAAAATGTGACCTCTAGAGTGGTCACAAGGTTTTTCTATTTTTAGACCTACTGACCTAGTTTTTGACCGCACGTGACCCAGTTTCGAACTTGACCTAGATATCATCAAGATGAACATTCTGACCAATTTTCATAAAGATCCCATGAAAAATGTGACCTCTAGAGTGGTCACAAGCAAAAAGTTTACGGACGGACGACGGACGACGGACACTGCGCGATCACAAAAGCTCACCTTGTCACTTTGTGACAGGTAAGCTAAAAATTATACGACCTTTGATACGCGATGAACAGTCGTTCGCACAATAAAGCAATCGTTAATACAGTTCCTTAAGCAACCATGTATAAAATCATTTATCAAATTTAAATGTCTATTTCATTATACTTAACAGGAGTTTGGCAGCATTATAATACTTCAAGCTTTACCCATCTGATTCAGCGGATATTTTGATATAAAACCAGTATTGTTCCTTAGGACGCAATGAAAATGTTTGTGCAAATTTTGCGACACCGTGTTGTGTTATGACAGTATCCCAGAGTTCCAATTGAAAGGAGCTGTTCTTTGCACAGTAGCAAATTAAATGTACTGTGAGGTCTTCTGTTAGATATCCACACTTGTGACATTTCTGAGCAAACGATCTAGAGAAGTGTTTTCCAATTAAGTCCATAAGAAAGGTACACATAAACAATAACTTAGGATTCCTTTTAGCAATCAACCACAACATACACGGGCGTTCAAACATTATCAACCAAGTAATATCAGAAATACTGTCCTGGATATGCGTTACTCGTTGAGCAGTTTCAAATCGTAATACAGCATTTTTCAAAATAGTTTTCCAAGAGTATTTGGAAGGGAAACAATATGATCTCATATATTCTTCCAGGAAACTCTCTAAACCATACTTTTGAAGAAGTCTGTATGCCTCTGGGATGAAACCGTGTCTTTGTGTATCAAAATTTACAAATCTTATCAATCTTTGCATGAAAATATGTTTGGCTAAATACCTGCTCGGGAGATTGCACAGTAGACCGAGAAACTGAAGCTTTTTATAATCAACAATAGTCTCAATAGGGTTCAAGTTTATGGCACTTAAGCAAAATTCAGTATTAGTATTTGGTCTAAGTCGTTGCATTGATTTCACACAAAATCTGTGAGCTCTCTCCAAACATAACATGTCAGTTGCTGAATATGTATTCCACAGTTCACATCCATATAGAGCCTTTGGTAGAACGACTGAATTATATATGGTTCTTAAAGTGATAGGGTTTATGGATAGGGTATTAACTCCATCATTTGAAACGCTTAAGTAGGTTCCTCTGATCTTCACACATGCCTGGTTAATAGATGTTTTCTTGTTTTGTTATTAATGATTTTTTTTCTATACAAATTTGAATAATCAGTTAATTCACATGAGTTTATATGATATCAGAACAGTAAAAGTCAAATTCTATAAAGATCTCCCAGCTTGCTTGGAAATTTAACAAATCTCATAATTTCTTATTTCTCAGTAAGGACAGTCAGTGACAGGTAGCTCAGTTGGTCAGAGCACCCCAGACATGGAAGTACAATGTCATGGAGAGGTCTCAGGTTCGAATCCTGACCTGGCACTTGTTCCTCATATAACCCCCAGTTATGTCAATTTACACTTCCAAATTTTAACACATAAAACTTCAATTCTATGTTTGACCTTATAATATTTTTCATAACACAGCACATTTAGGAAGTGTTTCGCACATTTTGGAGAACTTATGTGATTGGTGCTTTGATTTCTTATTTAAATTTTGTTGTTGAGCACATACTATAAACTATGATAAAATGTTACAGTTTAAATACATGAAACAGCAGGTCAACAGGCAATACAAATGGGAACATGTTTGTTCTTTGTACAAACATTTCTGATGTAATTTTAAGAGTAATCAAACTAATTGGTCTATTTTAGATGAATGATGACACAGATGGCTGTATATTACATATTTTTATAGGTACATAATCCTTTTCTACTTCTGCATGATCTGTCAAAAAAATTTAAGAGATAGAAATAACTGCGAAAAGAAATTTTGAAACTAAGTGAGTTTGTTATTTTTTATCAAAATAACAGGACAGTGTTGTGTATCAATTACAGGGCAATGAGGGCAGGTCCCATTTGGAGGGGGAATTGCATTCCATCAACAAAACTATGGGGTAAATTGTGTCATATTACAAATTTTTGTCAAAAATAAATTACATTTCTGAAGAAAGTGACTTAAAAGCATATTGCTTTGTGTTTTACATGGTTCATACAGAATATCAGAGACAAAATTCAAGTACTTTTCAAGGACTTTTCAAGGACTTTTTACAATTTTTCAAGCACTATTTTTTTTTCAAAACCACGACCTAATCTGAACAACTTTTATTATATAATGCAAAAATAAAACAACCATCACTTGTCACACCTTTGAAAATGACGTAATTCGATTATTAGATTGATGTGATCCACTATTTTGCTGAGGTTTAACGCTTTTCTTGTGATTTTTAGTGCACTCCTACTAATGATACCTCAAAATTTTGTCACACGATTTACAAATACTCGTTCTGTCTGCTCTATAGGGCTTCAGCCACTGTTTATATTCGTCTTTTGTCTTCCGCTTACTTGAGTAAACATGTTTATTTTTCTTACACATTTTAATTCACTGGAAACACTCGCAAATAGCTAAAAATTGCGAGTTATTATTCCCCGTATTTTTTAAACGGAAACGGAAACAAGCAAACGGTGATATAGTAGAAATATCACTCTGTAAATATCGGTAAAGTGTGGCCGTAGACCACTGTAATAGCATACGAGTGACCCGATCCTGCAATTTCACGAATTTATTTTCATTTTCTCCGATTTATTTTAAGCCTTAAATTCTTTTTGCAAAGCAAAGTTACAGAAAGAATATTTTCAAGGAGAGAATGGTCAAATTCAAGGAGTTTTTTTCAAAATTCAAGTACTTTTCCAGTTTTTTTAGGGTTTTTGTCATTTTCAAGGAGTTTTCAAGGACTACCATCGAATTCAAGGACTTTTCAAGGCCTGTGCGAACCCTGGTTTTAAATGGTATGGATGACATAATATTTACTAAAAGTTTGGTTGGAAGATGTAAAACCTGGGTGAAATAGAATGCTTGTCTGAAAAATGTATTTGTTTAAAGTGTTACCCATTTTCAGTAGTTCTGTTAATTAACAAGAGGGCCATGATGGCCCTATATCGCTCACCTGTTATCGTTGCACTTGAGGACAAGAAGGTCCTCAGAAAAAATATCTAAGTCCAAAGGACAGGAACAACAAAGGGAAGAAATTTAACCAAAAAGAAAAAAAATCTTTCAAGGTATACGTATGTTAAAATACACCTAAAAATTGGAGGTACCATCCATGTTGTACCACAGAAAACTGGTCTTGTGTTTTCCCTACGGCCAATAATAACAAGAGCTCGTTGAACACAAAATGCCCCCCTTGACGCATTTAGTAATTGCATAAGGAACAGAAATTATATGCTCAGTGTAAACAAAAGTTCTACCATTCTGGTTTAATCTGACCTTGACCTTTTACTTAACAAGAGATTACAAAGTGATCTTGGTGCCATCCACTGAGCCATTTTTGAATGTTCCAAATTTTAAGAGTAGCTCAGTGTCAAAATCAAGATCAAATTTCATTTCGGTACAAAATAATGTGTATGTGGTCCAAATTTGAAAGCTGTGGCTTGAGAAATGTGAAAGTAGGTCACTAGTAGTAGATCAATATCAAGGTCAAAGCTCATTTCGGTAGGCAGAAATATGCATGTGCTTCAAATTTGGAGGCTGTAGCTTGAGAAGTGTGAAAGTAGGTAGTAGGTAAAATCGATGTCAAATTTCAATTCAGAACACAAAAATATGCATGCAGTCCAAATCTGAAGTCTGTACAATCATAAATGTGAAAGTAGGTCACTAGGTCAATCTCAAGATCAAAGTTCATTTTGGTACACAAAACTATATGCCTGTGGTCCAAATTTGAAGGCTGTAGCTTGAGAAATGTGAAAGTAGGTCACTTGGTCAAAATCAAGGTCAAATTTTTTTTGGTACACAAAACTATGCATGTGGTCCAAATTTGAAGGCTGTAGCTTGAGAAATGTGAAAGTAGGTCACTTGGTCAAAATCAAGGTCAAATTTCATTACAGAACAAAAAAATTATGCATGTGGTCCAATTTGAAGCCTGTACCTTCAAAAATCTGAAAGTAGGTCACTAGGTCAATGTCAAGGTCAAATTTTTTTTCGGTGCACAAAACTATGCATGTGGTCCAAATGATGGCTGTAGCTACAGAAATGTGAAAGTAGGTCACTAGGTCAAGGTCAAGGTCAACTTATGTCAATGTTCATTTTGTCACTCAAAACCATACATGTGATCAAAATTTAAATGTTGTAGGTTATTGACAAGACCATTTTAAAAGCTTTTCCCTATATAAGTCTATATGAACCATGTGACCCCAAGGGCGGGGCCATATTTGACCCTAGGGGGATAATTTGAACAAACTTGGTAGAGAATCACTAGATGATGCTACATTACAAATATCAAAGCCCTAGTCTTTGTGGTTTGAACAAGAAGATTTTCAAAGTTTATCCCTATATAAGTCTATGTAAACCATGTGACCCCCGGGGCGGGGCCATATTTGAACCTAGGGGGATAATTTGAACAATCTTAGTAGAAGCCCACTAGACGATGTCACACACAAAATATCAAAGCCCTAGGCCCTGTGGTTTTGGACTAGAGGTTTTTCAAAGTTTTTCCCTATATAAGTCTATATAAACCATGTGACCCCCGGGACGGGGCCATATTAGACCCCAGGGCAATAATTTGAATCATCTTGGTAGAGGACCACTAGATGATGCTTCATACTAAATATCAAAGCCCTAGGCTCTGTGGTTTTAGACAAGAAGATCAGAAACCGTTTCAACTGTTCCTGGTCAATATGACCTTGACCTTTGACCTAATGACCTCAAAATCAATAGGGGTCATCGGTTGATAATGACCAACCTAACTGTCAATTTTCCTGACACTAGGCCCAAGCGTTCTTGAGTTACTGCCCGAAAACAATTTTACTGTTCCTGGTCAATGTGACCTTGACCTTTGACATACTGACCTCAAAATCAATAGGGGTCATCTGCTGGTCATGACCAACCTCCCTATCAACTTCTGTGACCCTAGGCCTATGCGTTCTTGAGTTATCATCCGGAAACCGTTTAACTGTTCAGTGTCACTGTAGACCTTGACCTATATAATATTGACCTCAAAATCAATAGGGGTCATCTGCTGGTCATGACCAACCCCCAAATCACCTTTCATGATCCTAGGCCCAAGCGTTCTTGAGTTATCATCCAGAAACCATTTCACTATTCAGGGTCACTGTGATCTTGACCTTTGACATACAGACCTCAAAATCAGTAGGGGTCATCTGCTGGTGATGACCAACCTCCCTATCAACTTTCATGATCCTAGGCCCAAGCGTTCTTGAGTTATCATCTGGAAACGGATTGGTCTACATTCCGACCCACAGACATCTGCAAAACAATATACCCCACATTCTTCGAAGGGGGGCATAAAAAAATTACTAAAAAATAAGCTATTTATAGTAACATAGGGAAGTAATTAAAATAAAAAAATATTGTGAGTGGACAAAAGAAGGATCTGCCAAATAAATCTGTTGACATAAATGAAATTTCAGATCATTTTATTTATTTTGTTGGGTTTACCGTCGCACCGACACAATTTTAGGTCATATGGCGACTTTCCAGCTTTAATGGTGGAGGAAGACCCCAGATGCCCCTCCGTGCACAATCTCATCACGAGCGGGCACCTGGGTAGAACCACCGACCTTCCGTAAGCCAGCTGGATGGCTTCCTCACGTGAAGAATTCTACGCCCCAAATGAGGTTTCGAACCCACATCGATGAGGGGCAAATGGTTTGAAGTCAACGACTCTAACCACTCGGCCACGGAGGCCCCAAATTTCAGATCAGTATCTTCATTAGTTATGGAGATATAACAATTTAAATTTGAAATAAAGTGAGGTAATTTGACATAAAATCAGTCGATAGTTATCTACCCTGATTGTCTCAGTCCAACTAATAACAATAATGAAATTTCAAATAAGTCCTGTAAGTACTTACTGATATAAATCCATTTTGATGACGATAAGGGGAGGTAATCAGATATAAAATAACTCTGGAACCTATGATTGGATCTGATTTGTCATGGAATCCAAGATTTATTGTTGTTGAAGATATTTTGGAAGTTTGTATCAAATAAAACCATAAATGAAGTCTCTATATGGCAGCAAATGCCAAAATAGCCAATTTTGGACCTTTAAGGGGCCATTACTCTGGAACCCATAAGGAATCTGGCAGTTGAAGAAAGAAAGCAAGATCTTGTGGTGATACAAGTTGTGTGCGAGTATGGTTAAAATCAAATCATAAATGAAGCTGCTATTCTGCAGACAAGGTCAAAATAGCTAATTTTGGCCCTTTCAGGGGCCATAACTCTGGAACCCATAATGGGATCTGGCCGGTTCAAGAAAGGAACCAAGATCTTATGGTGACACAAGTTTTGTGCAAGTTTCATTAAATTCAAATCATAAATGAAGCTGCTATTGTGCAGACAAGGTCAAAATAGCTAATTCTGGCCCTTTCAGGGGCCATAAATCTGGAACCCATAACGGAATCTCTCGAGTTCAAGAAAGAAACCGAGATCTTATGGTGATACAAGTTGTGTGCAAGTTTGGTTAAAATAAAATCATAAATGAAGCTGCTATTGTGCAGACAAGGTCAAAATAGCTAATACTGGCCTTTTCATGGGCCATAACTCTGGAACCCATAATGGAATCTGGCCAGTTCAAGAAAGGAACCAAGATCTTATGGTGATACAAGTTGTGTGCCAGTTTGGTAAAAATCAAATCATAAATAAAGCTGCTATTGTGCAGACATTGTGAAAATAGCTAATTTTGGCCCTTTCAGGGGCCATAACTCTGGAACCCATAATGGGACCTGGCCAGTTCAAGAAAGGAACCGTGATCTTATGGTGATACAAGTTGTGTGCAAGTTTGGTTAAAATAAAATCATAAATGAAACCACTATCGTGCAGACAAGAAATTGTTGATGGACGGACGCACGGACGGACGGACTGACGACGGGTGATCACAAAAGCTCACCTTGTCACTATGTGACAGGTGAGCTAATAAAACAAGAGGACCACGAAGGCCCTGTATCGCTTCACCTGACCTCGGAATCATCAAGATTAACATTCTGACCAAATTTCATTGAGATATGGTCATAAATGTGGCCTCTACAGTGTTAACTAGCTTTTTCTTTGATTTGACCTGGTGACCTAGTTTTTGATCCTACATGACCCAGATTCAAACTGGACCTTGAGATCATCAAGATTAACATTCTGACCAAATTTCATGAAGATACAGTCATAAATGTGGCCTCTACAGTGTTAACAAGCTTTTCCTTTGATTTTACCTGGTGACCTAGTTTTTGACCCCAGATGACCCAATATCGATTTGTCCAAGTTTTTATTAAGGTTAACATTCTGACCAAGTTTCATTAAGATTGGGCCAAAATTGTGACCTCTAGTGTTAACAAGATTTTCCTTTGATTTGACCTGCTGACCTAGTTTTTGACCCCGTAAGACCCAGATTCGAACTTGATCTAAAAGATCATCAAGATTAACATTCTGACCAAGTTTCATGAAGATAAGTCATAAATGTGGCCTCTAGAGTGTTAACAAACTTTTCCTTTGATTTGACCTGGTGACCTAGTTTTTGACCCCATCTGACCCAGATTTGAACTTGACCAATATATCATTCAGATTAACCTTCTTACCAAGTTTTATTAAGATATGGTCATAAATGTGGCCTCGAGTGTTAACTAGCTTTTCCTTTGATTTGACCTGGTGACCTAGTTTTTGATCCTACATGACCCAGATTCAAACTGGACTATGAGATCACCAAGATTTACATTCTGACCAAATTTCATGAAGATAGTCATAAATGTGGCCTCTACAGTGTTAACAAGCTTTTCCTTTGATTTGACCTGGTGTCCTAGTTTTTGAACCCAGATGACCCAATATCGAACTCATCCAAGATTTTATTAAGGGCAACATTCTGACCAAGTTTCATTAAGATTAGGCCAAAATTGTGACCTCTAGAGTGTTAACAGTCAAATTGTTGACCACGACGGACGGACGACGGACACAGGGCGATCACAAAAGCTCACCTTGAGCACAAAGTGCTCAGGTGAGCTAAAAAATGGGACTGCAAAATATTATGTATGAACTTTAATACATGTACAAATAAAACTGGAATTTACAAAAGTGGTTGTTTTTCACTCATGATAGTGATGTTGAAAACCTAAATTTTGTCAGTATTATATTGTCCATGATTCATACAAACAGCAAGTACTTTACGGCACTTCCAGTTAGTAGTAGCAGTGAAATTACTTTCTCTTTGGTCTAACTGTCAGTGGTACACCAAGGGTAGGACTAGACTACCAGACCTTAAACAATATGTAAACTTAGAGAAAGAATTTGGTTATTATTTTAACACTTTGAACTGAAGATGATATACATTAACATGGGGTGCCAGCTGCTGGTATATCAGGCCACATAGTATTCCTTCTTGATGACATGACTTAAGCACTCTATTTGTGCATCCTTCAGATGTTTAGAACCAAACTTCTCTGACGCTGATCTTATAATTTTTTAAGTTTTCCAATCCATATTGGGTTGCAATATTATAGTATAGGAAAGTGAAAGTATAATTTTGTTTTTGTCAAAAAATAATTCTATGACACGAGTCAGGGAACGATAAAGGTTTAAAAAGTTTAAGTAATTACAACTACTCATATTTCTTTAATAACATGCAAAAAATAAGTTAATTCTGACAAGAGCTCGTCGAACACGAAATGCCCCCCTTGATGCATTCAGTAATTGCACAAGGAACAGAAATTATATGCTCACTGTAAACACAAATTCCATTTCGGAACACAAAACTATGCAAGTGGTCCAAATTTGAAGCCTGTACCTTCAGAAATGTGAAAGTAGGTCACTAGGTCAATCTCAAGATCAAAGTTCATTTCAGTACACAAAACTATGCTTGTGGTTCAAATTTGAAGGCTGTAGCTTGAGAAATGTGAAAGTAGGTCACTAGGTCAAAATCAAGGTCAAATTTTATTTTGGAACAAAAAACTATGCATGTGGTCCGACCCCAGGGAAATAATCTGAACAATCTTGGTAGAGGACCACTAGATTTTGCTACATACCAAATATCAAAGCCCTAGGCCCTATGGTTTTGGACAAGATCAGAAACCATTTAACTGTTCCTGGCCAATGTAACCTTGACCTTTGACCTAATGACCTCAAAATCAATAGGGGTCATCTGCTGGTCATGGCCAACCTAACTATCAATTTTCCTGACATTAGGCCCAAGCGTTCTTGAGTTATTGCCTGGAAACCATTTTACTGTTCCTGGTCACTGTGACCTTGACCTTTGACATACTGACCTCAAAATCAATAGGGGTCATCTGCTGGTCATTACCAACCTCCCTATCAAATTTCGTGACCCTAGGCCTAAGCATTCTTGAGTTATCATCCGGAAACCATTTTACTGTTCAGGGTCACTGTGACCTTGACCTTTAACATACTGACCTTAAAATCAATAGGGGTCATCTGCTGGTCATTACCAACCTCCCTATCAACTTTCATGATCCTAGGCCCAAGTGTTCTTGAGTTATCATCCGGAAACCGTTTTACTGTTCAGGGTCACTGTGACCTTGACCGTTAACATACTGACCTCAAAATCAATAGGGGTCATCTGCTGGTCATTATCAACCTCCCTATCAACTTTCATGATCCTAGGCCCAATGTTCTTGAGTTATCATCCGGAAACCGTTTTACTATTCAGGGTCACTGTGACCTTGACCTTTGACATTTAGACCTCAAAATCAATAGGGGTCATCTGATGGTGATGACCAACCTTCCTATCAACTTTCATGATCCTAGGCCCAAGCGTTCTTGAGTTATCATCCGGAAACGGATTGGTCTACATTCCGACCGACCGACCGACATCTGCAAAACAATATACCCCTCCTTTTTCAAAGGGGGGCATAAAAATTTCACCTCCTCCACAGGACTATATTTTAGTGTATTTACAATTATCCAAAATCGGTTAGTTATCGGTTTCTAGTATAGAGGTCAGACGGAATGAGTGACGTCACGCTCTATGTATAGAATGCAATGAAAAATAAATAGAAAATTTGGCTAGATTGTAATATCTTTCTTTAGTTCAAGGTTTGTTAAATCTGAATAAGATATTTTTTACTTGAAATTAGGTATATATCAGGCACGTGACCAGGTGGAAGGCCAGGGGGCCCGCCCCCCTCCAGCTGGCTGGCTAGTTACGAATTTTATTACTATGGGCCCCTCAATTAACAAATTTATACACCAGAGCAATTGGCTTGATTTGACAGCAATACACAGGCTAAAGAGCCATAAAACTGTTTCCGGTAATGGAAATTAGCCCTAGGCATGTTACAGTTAAAAGTTTATCTGTACATGCCTGATTGATCGCTTGCTTTTTAAACGCAGTACTTGACTGGGTAGTGGAGAAACAACTGACCAATGAGGTTGCCTGATTCTGTATCGGCGATACATGAGATTGTACGGCATTGTAATTTTAATTTTTACAACAATTATGAATTTGAAACTACTGTCTCAATTTTACTCTTTTGGGTCCAATAACCTTACTTAAAAACTCTCATGGTTTTAAAAGTAGTTTCTCAGTAAATCTTACAAAATGCATCTAAAACGCGTTACTTGAGGGGTTTTATACATAAAAGTATGTGCTGTGGTGTTATAGTTTGTACAGTTTAGGGTTTATTGTCAATTGAAATCTATGATGTAAATAGTGATTGTCTTAAACATTGTTTTGTTGGAAATCTAAAAACATTTGGCCATTTTGCAAATAAATCAATCATCTTAAAACTTCAACAATTTTTTTTCTTCATTATGTTTGCTTAGAACACAAGAAATGCAGAAAAAGTTCAAAAAATATTTTTGTATTTTTATTTATTTTATTATTAATATTTATTTGTGAACTTAGTAAATCATTTTTCTACAAATCATGTCATTTTGTATATCAATTTTGAGCAGTTTTGATAACTTTCTTTTAGTGAATTTACACATACCAGTATTTTTTTTTTTTAATTAGGAAAAAGTTTTTTACATTAATATGATTGAAAGAAAAGTGTAGAATGAATGAAATTTTATTCATTTGATTAAAATGTAGTATAATTATTGCTGACAATCATATACTGGTTTGAGTCGTAAATTCGGCCAGGTCGTAAATCTTTGGCCACCCACTTTAAAGGTTTTTTGGAGCCAGATCCTTGAGAACACATCTGTGTCATCACAAGCGCTTGCGTTAGCAACAAAGTCGGCAAAAATCAACAAGTAGAGGTGAGTAGGAAAAAGTTGTTCTTACCTAAAGTTGCGTACTCTAAATAGCAAATATTTTGTCTCGCGGGTCGCGTGACGTCAACGCATGCGCTCGATTATGCTGAGGCCTGGTAAGGGTTAATTCAAATTTATAAACACGAAAAGAACATGCGTTAACTAGCATAAAACACGTAAAAACCAAGTAAATGAATATATTGTCCCTCAACGTGATTGAATTTCCATGAAATGCGCGGTAAAGTCTATGTTGTTTTTTCATGTTAACGTCATTTCCATTTGAATTATTCGTTTTGGAGCCGTAATACATTTACGCTTTGCCACGGAATGCGCATATATAAAAAGGTTTTATAACAGCATGTTTGCGCGAGAATTTCTCTGTAAACATGTTTACTCTTCTGTTAAAACTCCCTTGAAAAGTGACAAGAACAGCAGTTTCATGCTAGAATGTGTAAAAAAACAGTGACATAAAAAAATTCTTTTTTTTCTTTTTTTTTTTTCGGGCTCCCACTTGGGATAACCCGATTTATTTTTGTAAGGTATGAACATTTACAAAACAATAACCAGAAATGAAGTCATTAAACAACCAATTCATACAAACATCAATAATAAATTTAGTGATAATATTATATTGACCACAATAGTTACATCGCCAGTGAAATAGAACTTGTTCGAAAAGCAATAAGACAAGTAAAATTTGACGAAGTTTCTATTGTCAAGCTTACAAATATTTTTTCATACACAACATTGTGAAAATTTATACATCTATATATGTATCTGACAAGGACTCAATAGATTTCAATATTTCAATTTCAAACTGTAGTTTTTCATTATCAGTATTGTGCCATTTTATTTGTTCTTTAATTTTTCTACTAGATGTTTATAAAAGCTTCTTATTGACTGATAGTTGTTATTGAATTTACAATTATTTCTATATTTCCAAATTTCCCATTTTGTTTCATATCAGGGATCATCCTAGGTCAAAATTTTAGGGAGAAGTGACTTCTCCCTCCACAGAATTTAGGGAGAAGTTGAGGAATTTAAGGAGAAGAATCGGCATAGCATTGAGTTTCCTGCCTATATATTTCCACTTTCTATGGGTCTAGCTGTAACTTATAAACAGTAATTATTTAAGGAAACTGATTCTTGCATTATCATTTTCATGAATTTCTAAATAAAGTATAAACTTAGCTATGAAATAGTCACCTTTAAATTTTTATCCGAAATTTACATGTCCGAAACTCGTAAAATAACCGGTGCACGGTCAAAACGCCGTGAAAATTTTCATTCATGTTTCGATTCTCGTGCTTTTATAATGCCCCATTCTTGCATCAACTTGTTCAGATTTATACAATCATCTAATTAATTAATTTATTATTTTTTTTCAAAATAATATCAAACTCGTAGATAACGGCGATCTTTTTACAATATTTTGTATGGCAGTTCTGACGTCCGCGAAATCATTTTTTATCCATTGTACCCGAGCAATTCATTTACAGAAATTGACCGTAATCAAGGTAATTGAAATAACTGTTGAAGTAATCTTTAATAAAATGAAATAATAATATACAATTGTTGCATAAGATCATGCTCTCGTTAAGTTTATCGGCTTTTTACACGCCCACTGAAAATTTTCAAAATGGCGGCGGCTTACAATATTATTGATTGACACTGTGGGATATTAACTACGATTGGCTGAAGTTTGACAGGCAATAGGCGGGGTTGACTATGGATTTATCGATAATTTAATCTAGAATATGCATCAAGTTTTACAACTTTAAGTAAACAGATAATAACTCGCTGAAAAACTCGGCGATTTGGATTTCGCCCGGAGGCGATAATTCGGCGAAGTGGCAGACTTTAAAGCGACGATATCGCTCAAATCGCCTTGTAGGATGATCCCTGCATATATAATCGTATTAATCAATTTGTTTACTTGCCTGTCATCATAATATCAGAAACAAACAGCAAATATAAAAGCAGAATCACAGTGTAAAAATTAAACTACGCCATGCCGATATGAGAAGAATGACAGGCGCATTTTAAAACTCCGTTGGCAAATATTTCCCACGAGATATGCTATTGAAAACTGATTGCAGTTTGTTGGAAAAGGAACGATTTTGGCTGTAGCATCGATTTATTTCCAAGACAACGTTGAAAATATACGGCATAGCCGAGATAAAGGGTACCCCTGATGTTGCACATATGGTGAATTTTAAACGCAATCATAATTTCATATCTTATCATGTGATTTCAAGGTACATCCTTTGAGCACAAGAATCTATCAGGGTTTTCTTCAATTATGCGAAATAAAAATGTTACGGATTCTCAAGGAACCACACCTCTTAGGGCCTACAAACACTACATGCCAAAGCATAACATACCTAGATAACACAGAAAAAGTTATTCATGGTGTTGAAAATAAGTTAAATAGTTGCATTAGGTGTTTTCAATATTGCTTTATGGAATATAGTTGATTTTATGAATTTCATAATATATCCAGAGCTGGATATCAAAGTACCATCAAATGAGACAATATGCACTGCCTTCCAATTTACATTCTGAACAGAAAACTAAGAAGAGTATGGCAAGCTTCCTTGAAACCTATTAAGAAATATATATATAAATAGAACTAAAGGTTTCAGATAATAACTTTAAAAAACACTTTTCTGATACAGAACCCAATACAAATTGATATCAAGGCCTACGGACCCTACATCCATGTATGGTTACTAATAAAATAGTTGCTGCAGTATAATATTTCATAGTCAGTTTCCAGAATTAGTGATATTTTCTGACAGTCTTATAATTCTTAGATCATTTAAGAGCATTATATAACTAACAATTTTATTTTATTATTATTTTTTTTTTTTTTGCATTTTGATTATCTAAACTTTGTAAAGACACAAGTGAACAAACTGTTTCATCATAAGAAGAACATGAACAAATCATTGAAATGTGTCAGCGTACCTCACTTTTGGTTTTAACAGGAAGATTAATCACATTCTAATATGACTAACAATGCTTAATCATTACAACGATATTATGTTGACGTCTCATCAATGTGATATTTAGCGCCATGTACCCATCAAGAAATAGCACTTTCAAATGTCATGAAATATTTAATTTAATAACATGTTTTAAACAAAATGTCACATTGCACAAATGTGTTGATTAATTTACAAACATTCTTAGTTATTCGCTTTGCTGAATAATTCACAATAATTTTCATCCGAATTGAACTCTACCGCAAGACGTATTACCATTTCCGGTCCTGGCGTGTATAAACAAAGACCTACTATTGGCGCCATACTTCGCGAAGAAACAGTTCCATTATGATTATATTTGATATAAATTTTACAATAAAGAAATTATTAGAATCAAAATAATTTATAGCAAAACAGTGCTTTATCAATATCACTATTTATACACTCGGGCGGTTATACGTCGTCTGAAATAATTTCACTCGGGGTGTGCCCTCGTGAAATTAATATGTCCGACGTATAACCGCCCATCGTGAATAAATAATGATAAAGCACTGTTTTGCTATAAATTATTTCTTAAATAAAACACGTTTAAACCTAGAAAAGAAGTTCCTGAATTCAAATATAGAATGGTTGCATATTTAAAATACAGACTAATATAGGGCTACGAACTCTACACAATATGTTTCATCCCTGCTTCAGTCAACAGTACACAAAATTATGCAAAAACATTGCTTTCTTCAGCTATTTGGTTCCTTGTTACAGGCCTTATGTTTGATATATTTGTTTCTTTACATTATCTGGAAATAGATCAGTAAATGTAACAGAAACGGGACTCGTTATGGAAGTGTAGAGTCCGTAGGCCCCTTGTATAACATTTTAACTTGTATTTATTATCAATATATAAATACTTTAATACAATTTTTATTATAAGTCTGATACAGTGTATCCTTAACCGTACTTTATGATACTAAACAAACATCAATATGCATTAGATCTGTAAGATTAGTGTTGGAAATTGGCAAAAATATAATTAATTTATTACAAATATATCTTTTTTCCCATTATACTGTTTACTATCAACATCTTAGATGTTTGAAAGAATGACGCTCTTTTGTTATATCATAAATGAGGAAAATTATTAGTATTAGATATGATTATTGCATAAAAAATTCTGATTTAGTTGCATGAATATAGTGGGGCTACGGACTCTACAGGGCTACGGACAACCATTTTTTGTTCAAAACTTTTTTCTGCTTCTTCTCTGAAGAAATGTCTTTTCTGTAGTTAGTATGTGGGATAACACAAAAATAATCAAAGGTTCATTTTTATATTGCTCTTGTTTTTGTGCAAGTGGTACTCTGTTGAAAATGGGGCTATGGACTCTACATAAAAATGTCAAGATTCAGCTATCATTTTTCAGAAAATAATGTAGTGCAAATCAATATCTTGCTTTTAGATGCTGGCAAATGTGTTTCTTTTTCATGATTATAATGATTATATCTGCCAGTTTAAAAAATAACTTTGGTATTCCCTTTGTAGAAACAGAGCATGTAAAAACCATCAACGCATAACGAAGTGATGGATTTAGTTATTTATAAATATCTTCAATATTTTGGACCAATTTCAAATCTGTAAAAAGTATGTCTTACCTGAATGTCATTTGAAGTTTGAAAACTTGAAATAAAAACTGTAAAAAACTAAAATAGTAATTAAATAAATGGTCGAAAAGCAATGAATTTTCCGTGCAACAGCAGGGTTCTAGCCAGGCTATTATCGCCTGTCGCGTGCGACATGCCTTCAGGCTTTGAGTTGTATATTCGACATCCCTTATTTCCCCCGCCATCCCTTAACAGCCAAAGCGACATGTCTTAAACGCATTCCAATAAACATCTCCATTAATCCGAAAGTTTACAACGTGCTCACCCGACAGTTCAGGTAAAGCGATGTCAGTTAAGATATACGATAAACCAATGACAGCTTCCTATGTAGAAACGTGTGACGTAAATTTCATCGTACCTCCGCCTTTAAATCCTTTGACAGATGGTATCTTGTGATGTATACATGAAAGTGTTTTAAGATTTTTTATGTTATCAAAAATGACAGATGACTTTCAACAATTATTTCGCAATCAAGAAAAGACAATGGAAGGTACTAAGTCAAAAATTGTGCAACACTTTAAAATGATTTGAACAATTCTCGGCGTAATATTTATGTTTTTCTCATGTATGAATTGTGTTTTCTCGGGTGGAATATCGAAAAGACCATCATGAATGCCAGAATAAATGTTTTCTGTCATCACTTTCAAAATAGAACTTGTAGAGAAAAGTTTGAAATATTATGGATGTATTACTTAATTACTGATAATGCCTGGAAATAAACGTAAATCAGAGAGTGGGACATTGTTAAATATGAACTGTTTCAAGGAGAACAGTGTTAGTGACTCAGTAATAGAGGAGACAGTGAGATGTGAAAAGCGAGATGAATCTGTGAATGACATTCTTCCTGGACCAGGTACACCAGAGAAAATGGTCACAAATTCAGAATCCCACCCAGCCACGCCAGAAGACCAAAGGAAATCAGGCATTGATCCAAAATGGAAACAAGCGTTTCCCTGGATAACAGTTCTCAGAGAACGGTAATTTAAATCATTTTTAAGTAATCCCAAAAATACTGAACAGTCTATTGAATTAGGCATAGGAAATAGAGATCAATATAATTGCACCTTTACTAATCCTACCAGGTGTTGTGTATTACAACAAGAGGACCATGATGGTCCTGAATCGCTCACCTCTTCCCACATGATCCAGTTTTGAGTATGACGTCGTTTTTTCTATTATTTGACATAGTGACCTAGTTTTTGAACTCATGTGACCCAGTTTTGAACTTGACCTAGATATTATCAAGATAAAAATTCTGACCAATTTTCATGAAGATCCATTGAAAAATATGGTCTCTAGAGAGGTCACAAGGTTTTTCTATTATTTTACCTATTGACCTAGTTTTTTAGGCACGTGACCCAGTTTCAAACTTGACCTAAATATCATCAAGGTGAACATTCTGACCAATTTTCATGAAGATCCATTCAAGGGTATGGCCTCTAGAGAGGTCACAAGGTTTTTCTATTTCAAGACCTACTGACCTAGTTTTTGATCGCAGTTGACCCAGTTTCAAACTTGACCTAGATATCATCAAGATGAACATTCAGACCAACTTTTATACAGATCCCATGAAAAATATGGCCTCTAGAGAGGTCACAACGTTTTTTCATTATTTGACCTACTGACCTACTTTTTGAAGGCACGTGACCCACTTTCGAACTTGATCTAGATATCATCAAGGTGAACATTCTGACCAATTTTTATGGAGTTCCATTCACAAGTATGGCCTCTAGAGAGGTCACAAGGTTTTTCTATTTTTAGTCCTACTGACCTAGTTTTTGATGGCACATGACCCTGTGTCGAACCTGACCTAGATATCATCAAGATGAACATTCAGACCAACTTTTATGAAGATCCATTGAAAAATATGGCCTTTAGAGAGGTCACAAGGTTTTTCTATTTTTAGACCTACTGACCTAGTTTTTGATCGCATGTGACCCAGTTTCGAACTTGACCTAGATATCATCAAGATGAACAATCACACCAACTTTCATACAGATCCCATGGAAAATATGGCCACTAGAGAGATCACAAGGTTTTTCTATTATTTGACCTACTGACCTAATTTTTGACGGCACATGACCCACTTTCGAACTTGACTTAGATATCATCAAGGTGAACATTCTGACAAATTTTCATGAAGATTTCATAAAATATATGGCCTCAAAAGAGGTCACAAGGTTTTTCTATTTTTAGACCTACTGACCTAGTTTTTGACCGCATGTGACCCAGTTTCGAGCCTGACCTAGATATCATCAAGATGAACATTCAGACCAACTTTCATACAGATCCCATGAAAAATATGGCCTTTAGAGAGGTCACAAGGTTTTTCTATTATTTGACCTACTGACCTAGTTTTTGATGGCACGTGACCCAGTTTCAAACTTGACCTAGATATCATCAAGGTGAACGTTCTGACCAATTTTCATGAAGATCTTGTGAAATATATGGCCTCTAGAAAGGTCACAAGGTTTTTCTATTTTAAGACCTACTGACCTAGTTTTTGAAGGCACGTGACCCAGTTTTGAATTTGACCTAGATATCATCAAGATGAACATTCAGACCAACTTTCATACAGATCCCATGAAAAATATGGCCTTTAGAGAGGTCACAAGGTTTTTCTATTATTTGACCTACTGACCTAGTTTTTGATGGCACGTGACCCAGTTTCGAACTTGACCTAGATATCATCAATGTGAACGTTCTGACCAACTTTCATGAAGATCTTGTGAAATATATGGCCTCTAGAGAGGTCACAAGGTTTTTCTATTTTTAGACCTTCTGACCTAGTTTTTGACCTCACGTGACCCAGTTTCGAACTTGACCTAGATATCATCAAGATGAACATTCTGACCAATTTTCATGAAGATCCATTGAAAATTATGGCCTCTAGAGAGGTCACAAGGTTTTTCTATTTTTAGACCTACTGACCTAGTTTTTGAAGGCACGTGACCCAGTTTCGAACTTGACCTAGATATCATCAAGGTGAACATTCTGACCAACTTTCATAAAGATCCCATGAAAAATGTGACCTCTAGAGTGGTCACAAGCAAAAGTTTACGGACGCACAGACGCACGTACGGACGACGGACGACGACACCGCACGATCACAAAAGCTCACCTTGTCACTTTGTGACAGGTGAGCTAAAAAGTGGATCTATTGTGACATTTTGATACAAGCAAAACTGTATTATCTGCACTATTATTTACCTACTGGAACTTCGTTTTATTATTGGCTTGTTAAAAGTTAATTTTTTACCATAATTATGTAAGTTGACAGAATCATAGGAACCATGTCTTGAGGGGTAAATCAAACACAAATGAATAAATCCTTAATGATTTTGTTGTGCAAAAAAATATGATATTGTGTTTAAAACGGTTAACATTTTCCACTCAATTGTGTAATTGCAAGGGAAGTAAACTAATAGATCTCTACTTATAAGTACTAGCCTAAGGCAAGAGTTGTCATTCTTTGTGGATCACAACTTTAAATTAAAAATTAAAACTTCTGTTATTGATAATAACAAAACTATCATAAACTCCACATTTGTGAAATCATTTTTGGTTATTTTAAGGACTTGGAAATTACTTTCTAGACTTTATTTAATGTAATATTATCACTGAAAATTTTAGGGCCTATCTCTAATTGAATGTATCATATCGTATGTATCAAGCGATCTGTGAACGTATTAAAAAAAAGTGCAAACTATCAGTTGTTAAACAAATTAAAAGAAGACCACATTTTATATTTCAAATCTGATTCATTTGGGGAAAAATATTGGACATGCATACTTAGAAAATAGGGAGGAAGATTTGATGACTAACTAGAAATTGAGTTGTCATGGCTTTACACACAGGGCTATGTTTTATGTGTCTTTTTTTTTTAGATATAAGTTCTTGAAATTCATTAAAAAACCCATTTAGATCTCTTATAGCAGTGACGGTCGGGATCCCTTTGGCTATGCAAAAAACAAAATTGTTTTAAATTCTTTACTTCAGGCCAAGGTATGTTGTGTTCAGTATGTGTAAAGCACCAGAGAAGGCCAAAGAAGTGTACTTCAATAAGGCGATCATCTTTAGCAGTCAGGGGTGTAACTGTTTAAAGTTACCACATTTTATAACCCATTTGAGTTACTGCTTGTACTTTCTTAACTTGTTTCAGTTATCATAAAATATTACAAAGCCCTCCTGTGCCAATTCCTCATTATGAATGAGACTAATGCAATTATTTCCTGAATCCTTGAACTTTTATCTTTCCAGCTATGAAGTAAATTTTTTTTATGCAAGGCTGATAAAGTTTTACACAGAAGTTTTAAAGCTATAAAACTCTTAACATCCCATTATGCTTATCAGGTCATGCTCAGACTAAAAGAGAATTTGATTTACCACAGTTTGCTACTAATTACACATTAAAGGTCACTTTGTGAGAACAGCAAAACGACTTTTTTTGAATAACTTACCTGGGTTAACTATACTTTTATAACTAATACAGGTTATAAAATGCTTGAAAAAATAACTGAAATAAGTTACATAACTTAAAACAGTTATACCCCTGACTGTTTAGTAAATCATAAGGACTCAGACTCGCACAAGAAAGCAGAGGTATTTGACGTTGGAGGTTGCAGGAGCAAAAACAGGTGGGGGGATCAAGGCTTGTTTCGTGAGGGAAGAAAACATGTGAACCGTGAGGCAATTACAGCATCTATGACACTGCTTTACTTTCCTTGATGGAGGAAATTCCCCACACCACCAAACACAAACCTTTAGTTGATGTAGCTAAGACATTAGGAGTGGATGTTCTAAATAGTTTGGAGAAGGGGGATAACGCCAAGTACACAAAATTGATAAGTTTACGTTGTCATTCAGCTAATAAATTCCACAGGAACAGAAGACTGAAACTTTAATGTGCAGTGCTAAAACTGTGTTGTTGTAAGTAAAATAAATAGTGAACATTTTCAGAAACTTAAAATGGTTAAGTTACCATTGTCATTCCGAAAATAAACTCGGAGGAATTTTTTATGACACATTATCTCTATTTGTTTTTGTTGAGCATGTAAATGATGCTTATTAAACATTGAAAATAACACTGTGTTTTTCACTCTGAAATGCACCAGAATGCACCAAAAGAGTTGCAGTAATACAAAATTTTCTGGGGTTGGCCCCCCCAACCCCCTCCCCAGCAGGAGGGGGTTCCCCTCCCGCACCCACCCCTTTGTCAAATTCGCTCCTTTCAAAAATACCCTTCAGCAACATGCCTTCACAAAATCCTGGCTAGAACCCTGAACAGCATAACGATTAAAAATGAGCCATTTTTCGACTCTCCAACCCTTGTAAATAAAAAAATACTGAACAAAAGTATGATAAACCATACATCACCAGAAAGCCCTTATAAATATCTTTTTAAAAAAGAATAAGATGATATTGTATTCCTTAAATATTGTCAGAAATCAACATATAACACAGGGGAATATGAAAGTGCCCATTTATCTTGGCTTTGCCGATAACTAACTTTATGTTTAAAAAGTGGCCGAATACTTACAACCTCTAAAAGGTAAAATGTGGAGGCTAAACCTGGCCGTTATTGTAAGTGCGGTTTTGTTGTTTAATTACCATACTGTAAATGTCCGTTAATGATAACAATCAATGTTGCTTGTATTAAAGCACATATGGTAGAAATTTTGTACAAATCTGTTGTATAAAGAAAGAAATATTTATGAAAAACCACTAAAAATGGCCGAATTTACGACTCGAACCAGTAGTTTGTTTTATTATGATAAATAAAGTTGATTTTCAAACCATTAGCTTCTTTAATACTGGTAGCTGGTTATACATTGGATTGGTAGATATCAGAGCCAATACACTGAGACCTGGGTATCATACAGAAAATTGAAGTCAATACACTGTGACTGTACAATCATATATACCGTATTTTCCCGTATTAAGGCCCCCCCCTCTAATTAACGCCCCCCACCCGTTTTGGAGGGAAAAAAAGTCAACAAGAACGAAAAAAAAAATCACCTACCTCATTTTTATAAGTCAACATAATAAGTAATTTACAGTATGTATCCAATGTATTAAGAAATAAACACACTTTTAAACAGTCCATGTACCGTAAATCCAAAACGTTTATACTAAGTACGGTACGTATCCAATCATCAAATAGAAAATTAAATGGTAAATCCATTTTTGATTTGTTTTTGCACCACCCGCGCACAAGCTTCCTGTCGACTTTAAACAAATTTTCGGCAAAGAGTTAACCTTTTCTTCGGCAGTTTTAATAACTTTTAATTTAAAAGCCGGCACATAAGCAGCGTGTCAAACCACTGGCATTGTGTATTGCTACCCGCATGTACTAAGGAAAATATTATCGGAGTACACAGCTGTTTGGGTATGATGACGTAATGTGTAATGTCGCGAGCGTGGCACGGAAAACATGAGGTACCGTATTTAAATGCATAATTTTAAGACACACTGAATTAAATTGGATGCCAAATAATTACGTTTTGGGGGAATTAAACAACACAGAAACACTTTACAGTTGGTTTGAATGATGTTTCTAAGTTTTGTAAAAATTTTCATTTTTTATTTTTTTACCTCAAATGAACGCCCCCTCTTTGGAAAATGTAACGCCCCCGGGGGCGTATATTCAGGAAAATACGGTACATTGAAAAGGCTTGATGAAATGATTAAAAAATAGACTTTTCCTTAAGGTATAGGTCCATGCTTCGGAGAAAAAAAGTTCAAACGCCATCAAATCATAGAAAGAAAGCATTGTTTTACATGAAAATATAACAGCATATAAAACATTTATATTATTGTACAAAACCATTGTCAATTTATTCATATTATATTGAATTCCGGAAAGGGACTACCTGAAGGGGCCACACTTCTGGACAGTCCAGCGCCTTTAAAAACTCATCATTTTTAAAAAGCTGTCACATGTATGTCTTCCTTTTGATGCATCTGCAACATTGTGTGAGTGTTTAAACTTTACATAACTAGGTAAAACATCGTTTTGACAATTGGCATTCTTTTTTAAAGGGGGACAACTCATTTAGAATATTTTAAGTTAAACTCCAACGCAGTTATCTCCCTTGCCGCTTCGCTCAATGATCACTGCCACCACAACATTCATGTGACCATGGTTCATCATGTGATGTCAGATCGGTTTAAAAATTAACTTATATATTAATATGTCATTATGATACTGGTTTGGAACCATTTTCCGGACACATTTTCATATTTCGGCTCCATTATTCACTAAAACAATATTAAATTTTGATATAAATGAAGCCTACACTGCATAAACTTCAGCTCCTTCCGCATTCGATGTGGTTAATATCAGCATCACGTTGTGACGTAAAATATGGGTTCCATGGGGCCTCAAATGGGGTCACTAAAATAAGTTATTTTCCCGTCAGGTAAACCAGTATCTGGACAAATATATTGTTAATTTGATATCAAAATAAGTAACTAAACCATTTCTACACATTTCTTTATCATTCATCTCTTCAAAATTGCACATGAAACACAACCCGACGTTCAATAGCAGCTACGAAAGCAAACCGAGGTTGACTATAAAAAACTCGAATTTCGTCTTATATGAATTCTTGATAATTCCAATAGATATAGAATAAAATTAATGCGAAAATCGACAGCCCTGCATTTTACGTAACTTTTAGCGTGAAATTAGAAGTAGAACATGTTATCAGCAGACAATCATTATGTAGTTTGATTATTTCTTCCCCACTTAAAACCAGACATCCCAACTTTTTCTGAATGCCAAGTGGGAGTTTTTGCTTTCCAAAGTGGGAGATTGAGGTGTTCAAGTGGGAGATTTTATACCGCGGTAATAATGTTCATGATAACGAAGCTTTTAACAAATCTAATGATAATATAAACTTATTTGCCCTTATAAAATCACTAGTCTTAAAAAAATTCACTTGTCTATATCTTATTATTCATGCATTTTTAATGTTTTGGAACAATCATACATGAAGCCTTCTGTGCAAAATTAAATAGTTATGGCACTTTAAGCACTATGTCTAAATGCAAAACACCACTGAGAATTAAACCTGCACATTTTATTTCTTTTGTTGGAAAGAAGACTCCCCAGGTGAATTTTACATGACAAACAGTACAGCTGTTAGAACTGTAAAAACAAAATGTATATAGCTAAAAGAATAAAAGTTCAAGCAATAGAAAATTTACTGTTTGATTCTCATCCTTGTCAACCAGTTTTTAAAACCCCTGGCTCAAATACTTTATCCTGTTATCCAAAATTGAATGTCCGGGTATTGTTACACTTTCGTAGATTTGCCTAAATCTCCAGTTAAAAGGATGTGTTTGACAAATTGTTATGATGCAAAGACAGTTTAACAGCATTTGATAGTAAGTGATATTAAAATTTACCATGACATTTCCTCTTATCAAAATGATTTTAAGAGAAATGTTTTTTAAAACCTAGCAGGTTGACTCGGCGACCATCTACTTTCGATTTCAAAAAGTTACAGAAAAAGCTAAAGCCAGTATAATTACTAATCTTAATTTGATTGAATTTAATTAGATATCTAATGTCTGGATTTTAATTTCAACTGTGACACATTAATCAACACCTGGCTTTGTTAAATCATGTAATAAACAATATCAGCACGGGTAGTATAAGGTGCGAAAATATCCGAAAGCTGTTGTTTACAGACTCGTCAGTAGTGATACAGTATGAGATAGGCGCAAAGAAGCGGATTATTTCATAATTTTTGTGTGTTTATGTTGTTTTGTTTTGTTTTGTTTTAATCGAGAGATTGAGACTTCTGATCGGGGTGATCGGGTTTTACAACCAGAATCGGGAGAAACCCGATCGGATCGGGAGAGTTGGGATGTCTGCTTAAAACCTCGGCATGTCTGAACTACTGCACATGCGCAATGCTATCTTCATGCCCCGTTAAGACAGACAGTTGTTTTGTAAACGTAGGTGAGTTATCATCAAAAACCCAAACGTTATACAGCCTTATAAATTAGTGGTTTGTTGTAGACATGAAGAACAAAATCTAAATTATCTAGATGAAACAATTTAATATATGAATAGCAACGAAATAAAGCGGATATTATATGTGTCCGGGAAATGGTTTCCCAACCAGTATACCAAACTTTTGACAATAATTTATCTTGGCCAGCAGGAAAATATTCAAAAGCCTCCATCTGTTTCGGCTTGGGTCAAATGACAGCATTATAACAGTGAACGGCATCAAATATCAACGTCGACATATTCGTTTGTTTACTTTCAGTTTGGTTTAAGGATACTTACCGGTTCAGCGTTCGACACTAACGGTGTCCCGGGATCCCGAGGACACCAAAAATCCGCAAGGGATCCTAAAGTTCACAATTTCGGTGTTCCGTCGGGACTCTTGATTTTCAGATAAAATATGATTCTAAAAAAATGAAATTCCCTAGTCTTGTTCGCTCAAACATCGGTCTTTTGCTTCAGTTGACCCGAGGTCCCGGGTTTTGACGCGCGAAAATCGAGAAAAACTCGTATTTTACCCGCATAAATTACGGCACGCGCGTCGGCTTGACTCGCGGATATTTACTTAGATGCGTTACAAGTTCGATAGTTCTGCCCCCTGTCAATCAAAATCCCAGTGAATTTCAATACTGTTCGCCGGCACAAGCGGAAATATGGCAGTAGGCGGAGCGTCGTATGTTAATTAGATACCGACAGATGTCAGTCACGCCACGCGCCAAATGACAGGTGCTTATCTCGCGGTTTGTATTTAGTACAGTATGCCTTGTCATTATCGAAGGTGTTTATTGATCAATGTTTACAAGTTAATTGATAAACAATGCAGCCTTAGATTATCGTGTTTGTACCATTATTTTGTGTGCTCGATACGATTACATGAGCCGGTCGGCCGTTACGGTCTATAACAAATTTATTATCATTGCCGAGGCTTTGTTTGGGCAAAACAAATTAAATAAGCAGAAATTATACGTGGTATGATGAGAAAATAAAGTTAAAACAGTTATCTTTTCAAGAACTTTAACTGTTACTTTTGTTTGTCGTTACTCGTTTTCTAGACCGACATTTTCGAACATTTTTATCATTTCTTACAAGATTTTTCTAGTACAAACTAAAATAAAAAGCCAATAAAACGTCTGCATTTACGAAAAATATGATCACTGTTGCCACAGCAGCTCTTATTTAGAAGAATTTGCTGATAATAAAAGCATGCAAACACTAAACCCCACCCACTTTTAGGCAATGTGCAAAATAAAACAACTAAAATATGGAATGTTTAAGAAAACCTGTTATGACCAATGTACTAGTTTTAGATAAAGTCTGTTGGAGTTGCATTAATAAGGCCTAAAAAATCTTTGTATCTGGTAACATGCTCAAAAAATTAGGGTAGGTAGGTCGGAACATTTTTTTTTTTTCATTTTTTTTTTTATTTAAGGGAGACTTTTCGGAATTTTTTTTTATGTCAAAAAAATGATTACAAATAAGGGGGTTATAAGGGGGAATGAACTAGGCGGCATACATTTAGACGAACTACAACAAATCGCAGAGGAGTGCGATGGTAGTGAAGATGAGGGGGAAGAGGACTTGGACAGAAATGACATTATTCTTTTACAGCAAAAGTCATACAAGCTATTGTTGTTGAAATAAGGTGGAAATAAAATACATGTAGTACTGTAAACAGTTGTGCTTGTTAGATTTTAGTTTTTTCATGTTCTAACCACATTTTGTTATCAGGGACTCCTAATTTTCAGCAGGGATTCCTAAATTTCCCAGCAGGTATTCCTTCGGGATACCTGGCAAAAAAGTTAGTGTCAAACGCTGCGGTTGTGTAAATAAATACCTATTTTCATTCAGAATCATTTTGTTTTTCATTATGGAACATTTGCCTGTGCTAAAAGAAGTGATAACTTCGAAAACATTGGGGAAAAATAACTAAATAATCATATAACTAAAAGATGTACATTTAGCTGAATTTTCAGGCCTCGATCTTGACGGTAGCCCGGTAGCCCGAGGCTACCAGTTTTTCAGACGGACTACCGAATTTCCCAAGCTGGGTAGTCCGTCCGGCTACTAAGTTTTCAGACATGTTAATAATAAAAGCGTGAAATTTCATCGATTTATCTGATGTTTCCTTTTAAATGACAATGATATTTTCACAATAATTACAAAAAGAACTTCATGAATCTGAAATGAACATCCTAAATACTACCTTTCGTATATTTTTGGAGGAATTGATGACTTTAGATTTGCAATATATAAAGTAACTTTACAAAATTCAGAAATTACATCCCTAAAAATTACCTGGATTGACTGGAATTTACCCGCGAATCGTAAAGATATCAAAACGTCATGCCAGTAATTTTCCATTCCACGAGCACGTGCGACCTATCATATCGCCGTTACTTAAATGTTTATCGACACGTACACAAAAAAACGCTTGTAGTGCATTAATTTTTTAATATAATCGCTTCAAATTTTCAGCACCGCTTTAGAAGTAATACAGTTTGAATTCTATAAAGATTCTAATAAGATGTCGACAGAAATGTAGGCAAAATTCTATAAAAACGATCGAAGTTTCATACAATTATTTGTAAAATTTCAAACAGCGCGATCTTAATTATTTATTTATTTCTAAAAGTAAATAAATAATACATACTATGGTCATAAAATTCAGACTTTTGACAAGAAAGTACAAAAAACAGAATTAAAAAATCTTAAATAATGAAAAAACGGCAGCAATTTAAATACATCGAGTAAAAAGATTTTTGGCAAACAGATTTCTGCAAGTGCGGATGAATAGGTTACGGGACCTCGTGAACGTAAATAAAAACAATGATTGTTTTAAAATAAAGCAGTATGATGTCGCTGTGGTTTTTAATAAGTTTAATAAGTAAATGAATCTTTGTACATGTCTTTTTTTACTCGACACTATGTCAGATATTCTTTTCAAACAATAATGTAATTTCCTTGAGGGCAAATAGGTCAAAGATGTAGGATATCTACTATTATCGTTTGACACATTTACCTGTCAGTTTATACGGGATATTGCACATTCGCTTTTAAAAAAAATAAAGAAGATACTTTTTTACTGATTTCTTCTTAGCAATTTAAAGAACCGAGGCTGTACTATCAGACAGTGATGTGCCACATGGCGCGAAAACATGACGTAATGCCATGACAATCTCGGGCAACTAAACCGCTTTGATCTCCACTTCAGATGCCATGATACCGACACACTTCTTTTAGCGCTTTGAGGCGGTTTTAATTGATGATGAAAACAAGGCCAATTACTTGTTTATCAACAGAATAATTACCGATAATTGTTTTTTCGATTTTTTTTTCGCTTTAAACACGGGTGGGTTGATGATGATTATTGTGTCCACGTCGCCCTGGACTGTGATAATAGGCTACATTTACTTGATAATAATGCTTAAAAAAAATACCGACCTACCGATCCTACTTTTTTGGCCATGCCACCAGAAACACAACATTTTTGGGGGGGTTAGGGGCAGGGGGGGGGGGGGGGGGGGGGGGGGGGGGCTAACCAGGCTGATCCATTATTGCAGTTAAATTTGAACAACTACACTATATTTTAAAGGCCCTGGCTAAAAAAGTAAGTTTTAGAAGGGTAGTGCAAATTTGAACCCCACGCCTGGCATATAACTAGATACTGGTATAGGTCTTACTTTTTTTTCTACAGTTTTCTCCCATAATTTCTGTCTGCTAGTTACTTGAATATTGCAACATGGTTATCCACTTACGTTGGCTTAGCCTGCCCATGGATAGTGTGGGTAGGTTAGTTGCCTACCATTTAAATAACTGAATGTTGAATCAAGCATAAACTAACATACATCTTATTTATAAACAAAATGATTTCGGGCAATTAAAAATGTTTTCAGGCAAGTGGTTTTCTTAACTTACTTGCCCGAAAGGACAAGTGCTGAAAAAAAAGTTATGGCGAAGACTGTAATATATTTTATTTCTCTTTTCCAAAACGGGACTACCAGAAACCTGGTCGGGCTACTTGATTTCACAAGTTGGTAGCCCTGCTGGCTACCAGCAAAAGTAGGTTAAGATCGAGGCCTGATTTTAGCTAAAAACATTACTGTTTCAAAACTGTGGATTATCACTTTTATTTCACTGAGAAAACTATAATTCACTGGAAACATAAAATAAAACAAAGTTATTTCTATCTTAATATGCGTCATATGTTATGCTTAAAAAATGGACCAAGTTTCCAAGAAATATCTTCATTATTTTTTCAAGAAATATTAGTTTTTATGTCCAAAGCCCGATCGGGTAATGTTACCAGCCTGTTAAATATATAATATCCCACATTCATGCATTCTTAACGAGTGTTTCAGGTAGCAGGAAAATGCATCTTTTCATGTGCCATACAGTACAGTCAACTCGCCAATAGAGAATCACTGCCAATAGCGGGTAACTTGAAAATAAAATGTGAATCTCTCTTATACATATCAGAGTATACAATGTTTAAGTATCCAGTAATATAAACTTATCACTTAGCAGTTATTGCAAAAAAAGGAAGCTGGACCTAATCTAATGAGTTTGAGTTCCATGAGTAGATAACTCTTGCAACCATGTTTCCTGACTTGGATTTTAGCAGTCTTGAATTCTTCGAAGTAGAATATTTTTGAGCATACCTCACAGTTTCTTAGATAAAACCACACAAATTTGGTACCATTTTGAAGAGTGAAACACACACTTTCATAGGAATAATACGATTATGAATTTTAGACTGACTTTGACGAAAAAAAGTGCCATCAAGCAGAGGCAGCCATTTCTAATAAAGGGTCACCCATATCAGGGATAATCAAAAGATTGTTTATTCTGCTTAAAAATACAAATCAATGGTTGAATGGTTGATTTGATGTAATAATGGTTTGAACTGGCAAATTTAGATAAATTAATAAGGTTCTGTGCATCAATATTTTGATTTTAGTTTTAGATATAGTTGGTGCTAATTATGCTTAGAAATACAACTGTGAAAACAAGCGCTATATTCCTTTTACCTAGTATCTCCCTTTCGAAATGTAAACATACTGATTCTCATTATATTCTGCCTTGAAATGTTTATTTCCTATACCAAAGTCATGTTTTGTCAGAAAAAAAGACTATTTTAATGGATAGAAAATATGATAAACTAGGTGACCCCTATTGGCGAAAGTGACCCCCTATAATTTGGTGAATCGGACAGGTTTAAATATTTCATCATAACTTCAGACATAAAAGATAGATTCAAATAAATCAAACATTTAAATGAATGTGAGCAATAGTTTTAAGTGTTAGTTAAGTTTAGATATCATGAAAGTCTAAACATTCTTCACCACATTGTTGATAGTGACCCGCTATTGGCGAGTTAACTGTATTAAAAGATGTTCGACATCGGGAGGGGTATTCCGAACCCACCCCAGCTTGGGCCCCCAGCAAAAAAATCCTGGACACGGGCCTGTATAAGCATTGCAAGGTGACAAATAAATCCTTAAGGGCGTCAAAATTGGTCACGCGAGGATAATTTCAATTTGCGGAAGTAGGCCTTAACCCCACCCAGTACTCTTTATCCCACTATACTCTGTTTTTCATAAAGCCATAGACCCTTAATTTGAAATCAACGGCAACTAAAAGTACAACAGCCCTACCAATATTTTTTTAGAATACAATTTGGCGCAATTCTTACCTATTGCAAATTCAATATCCGAACGACGTTACCTAGTACAGATGTAGTGCATTCGTTCTGCGCATGTCACAAAATCATAATCGGAGCACACGGTTAAAAAATAAAGTATTCCACATGCTGGATTAAATTCATCGGAAATGCAAATTAATTAATAAAGTATTCCACATGTTGGATTAAATTTACAGTATATTTATAGTAAAGGTAAATAGTAAAGAATCAGGTATCCGGAGTAGGTGCACCCCCTGTTTCAGGCTGAACAGGACTAAATCCGGCTCTCCTACATCTACCTGTTACTCTCGAACAATCGTTTACTACAAGATTTAGCTTACCAAAATGTTCCTTCTAGCGCACATTAAATATTCTTTTTAAAGGGATCTTTAATAAAATAATTATGAACTGTGTTTTTTGCTAGTTTACGTGCATTCTTATCTATTTATTTTAATAATACTTAAAGTTATTTCACACAAACATTTATTTAACTAACACCTTCAGATGAGCGATCCTACCAAAATATTTATTAGCGGACAATAAATACAATCACTCGGTCAAAATTTGGGGAACCATTGTCGACACCTGTCCTAGTGGCACAGATCAGAATTTGGCCGTATGTTTGCCTAATTTTAATTAGCAATACAATGGAAGAAAAGTTCTGCCATATGCCAGTAATTGCATTGCATGAATGGATACTTACAGCTCCAGAACGACTAAACCGGGAGAAAAAGGGCTTTTATATAAGTCAACACCAACAAACTGATGGATTTGAAAAAAGTGCGTACAAAAAGTTCACAACTTGACAATTACAAAACAATTAATCAAAAGGTCTGAAATTACCAAGTTAGAAATATTTATGGCTCAGTAAAGTGAAGAAATGCATTATACAGTTCTAGATAAAAACAAGGGAAGTAATTGAAATGTTGTTATCCGGTGACGGTACGTATCGTGCAATAGCATTCACAGACAAGTAAAAAATCTCGAATAACTTAATTAGTACAGTATGTTTTGATGGTTATACTTAAAATGTTAAAATATTAAAGTTGGTATGAAATAAAATCGTAAAAAGAACCTCTTGAAGCAGCAAAGAATGAAACCGAGAAGAATAATAGTAGACGATATTTTTAGGCGGGCGGGAGTCTATTTTTAGATGATGAATATTCATTTAGTTAATCTCGATTCTACTATATGACATGTAAGATTTAGGAGTTAGATAGTTTAAACTAAATTATTGTTTTTGTAGGTCTGTTTATTACGTAGTTGTATTTCACTAAAGATTGACTTAAAGATGCGTAAAAACACATTGGCAAAGAGGCTATTTGTAATGAATATGCATGAGTACAAAATGGCGGCGCCTACTGGAATTCGGATGACTTTGATGATATCCTTGTATCCATTACCTGCTCAGTCAAGTGTGACATGTTCACCATAAGTGTTCCTTCTCATGAGAAGGAACAATTATTGGGAGGCGCGAGTTTGGAAAAACAGTGTGTTAGTTTACAATGGAGAAAAGTCCTTGATGATCTCAGCCTCGCACAAATGGTAAATTCCCCCTCCCGAAATTGGTTCTTAACGACAACCCAACACTGGTCAGTAATGTTACCGTTCAAGCTGGTATCTCTGATCATTCATACCTTGTCATCACTCAAGCCCGACTTAAACCGCAAATAAACAGACAGGCCCCCAGAGAAATCCCATTATTTAGAAAAGTCAAATGAGATGATTTTAAGAGCTTCATAAATAGGTCTAAGGTCAATATCCTCCAAAATGCACAGGCTCTGTCAGTGAAAGACTTCTGGACCAAAAAAAAAATCAAATCAAATCAAATCAAAATTTATTTATTGTCGGAGAAATTTTAACAAGTTAACATAAGCTATGTATAGCTTTTTACCGACACATGAAGCAATGATTACAAATATATATATAACATAGTAGCTACTCTAAGACAAACATAGTACATGTATTAATTAAGACAATATTAAATAAACTTGCATAAAATATGACATGTTAAAGCAACATAAGAGACATAGAATAAAATTTTAGAAGCAACAGGTAAGCAAACATGAATGAAATGCAATACATTTTCACATACACACATAAAACATATAAAACAAAAACAATTAGCACATAAAAGGAAGCATCAAAGCATAAAGCAGCCAAGCACATAGAAAACAAGCAAAATAACATAAAGCAGCAAATCAGTAACTAGAACAGGCAGTGCATGTGCAGCCCTCTCCGCTCCAGGCATTGACCAAACTTTTAAACTGGTTGAAATTTGTTTCTTCCCTGAATTGTTGTGGGAGAGAGTTCCAAAGTTTGGCCACCGTGAAACGAAAAGAGCTGCTGCCATAGCTAGATGTTTTTAGCCTTGGAATGTCTGCTGTATTTGTGTACCTAACAGAAGAATTACTATTTTTAATATGGATTAGGTCATGCAAGTATAATGGGCCTTGTTTATTGATAATTTTAAAAGCTTCCAAGGCAAAAGATCTTAGTCCTCTGACCTTTAAGGTTGGTATCTTAGATTTTAGAAGCAAAGTTTCATAATCAGAAGTAAAATCACTATAAATAAATCTAAGAGCCCTTTCCTGGATTTTTCTAGCTTTTATTGTGCTGACCTCACCACAGAAATGCCAGGTTAGGGGACAATAATTAAAGTTGGAGAGGATGAAAGAGCAATAAATGTTTAGTTTTCCAAGTTTACATATTTTCCAATACGTTTTAAAACATTTACCTGCCTGGAAGCTTTTTTGCATATATTTGTTTGTTTGTTTGTTTTTCAACAGTATTTCAGTCATGTAACGGCGGGCAGTTAACCTAACCAGTGTTCATGGATTCTGTACCATTACAAACCTGTTCTCCGCAAGTAACTGCCAACTTCCCCACATGAATCAGAGGTGAAGGACTAATGATTTCAGACACAATGTCGTTCATCAAATAGTCACGGAGAACATACGCCCCGCCCGAGGATCGAACTCCCGACCCCGCGATCCGTAGACCGACGCATATATTTGAGATATGAGCATCACATTTTAATTGATAATCAATGGTCACACCAAGTAATTTTACATTTTCATCACAATCTATTTTAATGTCATCTAAACAAAAGCTTATATTTTCATTTTTAGTCCTTTTCCCAATGGCTATTGCCTGAAACTTATCTGGATTTGCCTTCATTTGATTGTCTGAAAACCATTTAATTAGAGAGATGCTATCATTTTCAAGAGATTTTACAACATTTTTTATATCATGATCTGATTTTGAAAGAGTGTTATCATCAGCATAGTTATATAGACTACTTTCCTTCACAAAATGAAAAATATCATTAATAAAATATTAAAAAGAACAGGGCCTAGAATAGAACCCTGAGGAACACCTTTAATAATATCAAGGAAGCAACTAGAAAAAGATCCTCATTTTAACTTTGTTTTCTGTTACTTAAATAACATTTTAGTAAATCCAGAGCAGAATCAGATTGACCATAATATTTTAATTTAAGTAGCAGCAATTCATGAGGCAAACAGTCAAAGGCTTTGGATAAGTCCATAAGAATGGAAGCAACATATTTGTTTTGATCTAACGCCATTTTCCAATCTTCTATTACTTTCAAAAGTGCATCTGGCATCCATAGTTTGGTCTAAGAGCAGATAAATAGGAATCAAAATGACGGTTAAAAATTCTGATAGGTGAGTGTTGATTGCCCTTTCAAAAAGTTTTGACATAACTGGAAGGATACTTACTGGGCGATAGTTGCCTTTTTCTAAAGTACTGTTTTTCTTATGAATTGGTGTAACTTGTGCTATTTTAAGATTGTCTGGGAACTGGCATGTAGTGAAAGATTGGTTAATCAAATCAGTAACTGGTTTTACAATAGATGGTTTTGCTAGCTTAACAAGTTTTGGTGATATTCCATCATAACCTGTTGCTTTTTTTGCACATAATTTGTCAATTTGCTTACATATAAAAGTTTCATTTACAGGTTGGAAGACTAGTTCTGAAAAGTTAGACTTGTTTTCTACAATTTTAGTTATACTTGGGTGATCTCCATTTACAGGGATAGAGT
>NW_026461165.1:0-10531 GCF_021730395.1 Mercenaria mercenaria | reverse complement strand
TCCCTTTTATTTTTAAAGTTTGATGAAATTTCATTACATTTTTACATAAATTGAGAATTCCCGCTTGTTTTATTACTAATATAATGTTATTCACTTATTGTCTTATTTTTCATAATCAAATTATTGTTGCAGTTTTCAGACTGGGTAAATTAGAAATTAATGTTGCCAAATTGATTTGTATGTTAGTAAGTATTGGTAAAACTGTCGTGCACACCTCTTGCTGTATACGATTTTGTCTCTATTCATAAATATGAAAAAATAGCATAATAGAAATTTCCCTTGTAAAAGGTCCATGTACCTATCCTATCCTATGCAAGTTCCTAATGAAAATTATACTTATTTGCTATAATGATTATATTCTCCTCAATTGTTCTATTCATCTTTTCAAATAGTTAACCTGGTAATCTAGATTAAGAATACAAATTCAATTATTTTGATATTAGCGTTTTGAAATGCGTATATTTGTACTGATAGCTCAATTTCATGTGATTTACAGAGTAAATTGTACTTGTATACATTTTCTCGCTGTTAAATTTAGCTAAATATGGTCTGAAGAAATAAATTGTGACTTTAAATTCTTTATAGTACAGTAAAATGGTGTAAAAATACTTCAGAAAATGGGAAAAGCATGAAACTTGGTACATAACTACTTCAGGGCAAAATACAAAAAATGAGCATGAGACCCACTCCGAAAAATCCAATATGGCCGAAAAATCCAAGATGGCCGCCATATATGTATATATTTTCAAAAATACATAATATTATATATAAAATTTCTATTGACACTTACAGTCATCAGTATAATAAGCTAAAACCACCTGCCTGAATAAATCCAAACATATTATATTAACAAAAATACCGCTCTTCCAACAAAAATGAAAAAAGTTGTCTCCCTTGGATAAAATGTGCTATTAAGCAGAAGAAAAGTCATAATGCATTTATATGAATCAAAATTAAGTATATAATGGTAACTGGCATATCAGAATGTTTAAAATGGCAACAGTCCTGTGCAGAACTTTACAACAATTGTAAATTAATTAATTATAAATACATTCGAACTTCGGTAACTGGAACCCATCAGGACCGACTAAATTTATTCGAATTATCGGTAGTATGAGTGATCGAAAAATATATTATAAAGGAATTTGTTTGGGACCTGACGATAGATTAATTGAAGAATGGTGTTCGAATTATCAGAGTTTGAGCAAACGAAGTTTTAGTCTGTAATGTGTATTAGTGAATAAATGACATGTGTTTCACTTTGTCATTAGTTTTCGTGACTCAGAATTTGTAAGTGTTGCTGTATTCATTTCAATTTATTTACACCTAAGAGAACTAATGACACCTTAATAAAACTATATAAATCATTAATTATGTTAGTGTGATAGACCATGTGAAAAATCCCTGGCCTGTCAGATCATCATGATTTCTTTGGGAAAAGTCATTGCCGGTTGATCAGCGTAATCAATTTACATTTGCATGTCCCTGTAATATTCTGTTTTTGTCAAATTGTAGCACATTGTGCCATAACAATGGTTTTATAGTTTAATGTCATAAGCATATAATGTACAGTCACTAATGCCTTGATCACTCTCAGGCAAAGACCATAAAGATCATACTGCTTCCTGAAAATTTTGATGCGGTGGGGAGGGGGATCAAACTCAAAAAAATGTGCAGTTCTAAAGTTCATACTGCGCGCTTTTAACATCCTTGCCAGTTCTCACGGCTCTAACACGTTCACACTAATTTTCTTACCACGCGCTTCTTCACGTCCATGTGTTCTTACTACATTCTTAGTACGATCAGTCAGATTGCACCTCTCGCTTACCATGCTTTAACTATATGCTTATCACCTTTTTACTGCATTCGTCGGCTACTTATAAATACTACGCCAAGCGCCTCTTTTTTTTCATTTCTTCTGCAAGTTATATTGACATAATTGTGTCCGCATCTACACTCAACAACCATAAATTACAATAAACGACGACCCCCCCCCCCCCACCCCTGCCCAACGCCCCAATGAAGAAAAAGAGCAGTCTTATAGAGAGACTGCGGTGGAATAAGCAAAAGCAGTGTGAAGGATATACGGAGGTCCAAAAGTCCACTACAAGCTGCCAGTGCTGCTGATCCATGATCATGTGGCAATTCCTGATGATGTTCGATACCCATTGCTGATTGAAAACGAAGTGATTGGAATTTGGGATCCAGTATATCATTTTAAATTTTTCAGAATCTGAACCAATCATGGTGAGAACCTGCTGCAAACGTGACATAGATGTGTTAAGAACCGAAAGAACGTAATAATAACCTTATGCGGTATACTAAAATGTGGCATTCACGTAGCATGGTCATAGCACACAAGCGTAGATAAGTTGTAGTAAGAACTCCATTGACGTAGCAAGAACGCAATGATAACCCAATGACAGCGCAGGGAGCGCGCCATGCAGCCTTTCCCGTCCGCACCATGCTTGTACTGTGTCCTACTAGGTTTAAGTTAATCATTACTACGTCCTTCCTGCTTCCTGATCAGACCGCGTTCTCACTACATTTGTTTTGAACATGTCCAAAATTCGACCGCGTTCTCTACACTCATGAAGACCATAATTATTAATTATCATGTTCTTATCGGAGTCTACTGTATTTCTTCTACATTGTACAAGTTCTTACTGCGTCCTGCTAGTTTTTAGACGTAGTGGGAACGTGGCTGAGTGTAACGGGGGTATAAATTGAGAGCAGAATCTATCATTTCTACAAGAAAAATGTGCTCTAATATCTATTTCTGGGCATTATACTGAAATTAAAATTAAATTAAATGTGAGTACTTGAGGATTTTTCTAATGAGCACATGTACATTCGAAACACAATTTTAATACCAGTTTAAAATACTAGTTTTAAGACGACAAATATTATCTATTTACCATTTGTACTTCCAGTTAAGTAGTCCAATGTAAGAATAACACTGTCTTGTCAAACAAAACTAACCAGTACAGCTCGCGCTTACCGGTGAATCAAGCTTTTAAATGCATTTTCTACATCTTCCTACAAGCAAACTGTTCGTATTATATTTCTGGGGTATAAATGGAGGCTTTCGATACTCTTCTTTACAGCAAAACATGTCAAGTAGCTTGATCAACCATCTGTTCACATATAGATTAGGGCTATAATGTGCATTCCTGCATCGTCTGCTACACCTCTTGAACATACTAAACAAGGTTTCCCATTAGGTCGGGCACATATGGGTGTCGGGTGTTCTATCACTTTCCTAAAATTCCTAGTCAACATAAATAAGGCTGACCAGAGAGATCTTTGATATATTGGAACCTTTCCAATAGGTTTTGTCTCAAGTACCCGAGTCTCGTACCAATAGCTCCTCAAGTGCATTTGCAACCTCGATAAAGTCTGTCGAGGAAGACGTAATTTGTCAAACGTGCTGAAATGCTCTGCTCTGCCTTATGCAAGTTAACTAAAGTTGTCGACAATCTCGTGCTTGTGTGTACTGACAAGAGTATCTGACATGTACCTTATTTCAGATTTCAGCTCACTATTCAGAGTAATATATTTCACAGAATAGTTACTATTTAGTGTTGTCCATGAAAGCAACTTTTATGTTTTCAGCCTTACTCTTCTTTGTTACACAGTTAGCAATTTATTACGCAGACATTGTGACTGCGGGTGCATAATAAGGAACATTATTTCATTTGATCCTACTAGTCCGTCGCTATAATCTATTCTTGCATTTCGAAGTCCCAAACTGAAAGGGGTAGTTGTCGTACTTGGTGTCAAAGAAACTACAATTTTATATAGCAACTAAGTTAATTGACTTTCACATTCTCCATATTACTTACCATCTATAAACAAGGTTTCATAAAGAAGTCTTTAGAATTTGCAATTTTGAAGTTATTGAAGAATCTGCCATTTGCAAATGATGGACCGACATACAGACAGACAAAATGATGTACAAGAGGAGAAAATAAGATAACAAGCATGTTCTCAATTTGTCCCTCTGTCTATGTAAAATTTCTCAAGAAACAATCTCTCCTTGTTTTGAAGAAATGCAGGATGACACTTTGTGTCATATTCGTGCACTATTTGTTGCCACAGCAACAACATTTGTTGCCATAGGAACAAATTTAAATGACATTGGCATTCTCTGCATTGCCATCTATCCATGTACCAGGTATCATGAACAATTCTGCTGTAGTTTCAAAGTTATTGCAGTATCCCACTCTGCATGGCTGACGTATTGACATGCATACAGGGCAACCCATAAGCCCCATCTGGCTAAATACTGGTAAGGGAATAACAACAATGTTTCAATATGCTGCTGTGGAGGGAATTAAGTGAAATAATATAAATTACATATATTAAAACAAAATATTCTTTAAAATATGAAAACTACACAATGATAATATTAAACTAAGTTTTAAAGGTTAGATTTTTGCCGTTACCATGGAAACAGAAAGAAACTAACATCATTTGAATTGTTATTTTTGCATTTGATGCAAATTTAGGATTTATTTTATTATATACATTTATATTTAGTGCATTTTGGGGGTGAATGTAAATATAATGACCTTTCATTAGAATCTTCTAAGGTAAATATTGAGTTTTGGCGGCCATTTTGGAAAATGGCCGCCATATCGGCCATCTTGACAGATATCAAATGGGTCCCATGAAAAAAATGTTTTTAATGCTTTAATAAATAGCTGTGCCAATTTTGGTGCTTTTCCCATTTTCTGAAGTATTTTGGCATTTTCTGTTACGAATTGATCGCACTATTAAGCATTGTTAATTTCTTATTCAATGAATATTCCAAAGCCGTATTTTAATAGACAAGTCAGTGCGTTTTTATGCAGCAATCATTTTAATTGTAACTTGTGAAAAATTCATGCTAAAATTGCAAATAAATGACATCCTTTTCTTAAACAGAGATAGAAAAGGAAGCGCGCAGGCTGTTAACATTTACAGTAAGCTTTCATCGTAAACATTTTAATCCTAAGGTTTAGGAGTATATCATCAAAATACAGAAATATTTGATGAACAAACAACATCTTTATCAATATTTTACATGACCATTACATGTTCTGCCGTACTGTCCCGTACGATGGATACTTAAAATATTCTGAAAAAGTTGTCCCCCTTCGAAAATGAATGCCATTTGTAAAGAAACAAAAATAAACAATTGCTGAAAACTGTGTTCCAACTAGTTATGTGAAATTTCAAAACTCGTACGCTATTGCAAATGCATCAAAACGAACATATGCAACAGTTCTTTGAAAATGGCGAGTTTTTAAAGCGTTTAACTGTCCGGAAGTGGGGCCCCTTTAGGCAGTCTTTTTCCGGAATTCAATGTTTGTATCAGTATACTGACACTTATTTCGTAGAGTGATATAGATGTTTTACATGCTGTTTAATTTTCATGTGAAACAACTCTTTTTTTCTATGATTTAGTGTTGTTTGATTTTCTTTCACAAAACGTAAGGCTAAGCGTTAATGCGGAAGTTTAAAACGTTTGTTGGGGAAAGCTAATTTTGGGGAAAGCTAATTGTAAATGTTGACATTATGCACGCATTTGTGTTTCATATCTATTTCAAGAAAGTGTGTCGTTCTTTGTTGTTGTTTTTGTTGTTGTTGTTGTTGTTGTTTTTTTTTGTATCTGAAGGTTAGTTTAGAAACTTTAGAGAAAATTCTTATTACATTATTATAAATCAAGTTTTCCCGCCTATTAATATTTCTGATTTGCGCGTGATATCATTGTATATATACATGTATATAGAGGATATTTGCTTGTTTAAGTGAATATGGAATATATCTCACTCAGAAGAGTTTTTATTTTTGTCTCTGTTTGTTTTAACGTCACAACGACACAATTATAGCTCACATTGCGACTTTCCAGCCTTGCGTAGTTTAGAAGGATCCCTGGTGCCCCTCTTGGTATTTTTTGAGGAACGAATTAACACCTGGGTAGAATCACCGAGCTTCCGTAAGCCAGCTGGATGGCTTCTTCACATGAAAGAATTCTATACCTCTAAACGAACCAAAGCGGTGAGGGGGCAATCTATGAATGCTATGTGGTGTTGAAAGAAAGATATCATAAATTGGTCCTATTTTTCATTTTTTTATTTTTTTTTTTTTTTTTTTTTTTTCACATTGTCGTGTAGAAGTGAAGAACGAGTACTTCAATCACGTGATTTCACTACTAGAATACGGAACGGTTTCTATCTCCAACGTTGGCCTATCAAAGTTAAAAGGTGAGGGTAGATTTCCCAGAAAAACTGAGCACCCTAACACAGCTATAGAGCCGCGCATTTGCAAAGTAGGCCCACAAGAAAAAAGCTGTAACGGAAAAATATTATAGGCGGGTTACTTCAAAAATCCAACAAGTGCATTTTAATTTTATGCAGAATATAGAAAAAAAGGGGAAGAAGGGGAAGGGGTAGTAAATGGTCGGGAAGGAGGGGGAGGGGGAATATTTCAAAAGGAGTGCTATGTTCCTTAAACACACTTACACTACAACGTGAAATAAAGGATGAATATTCAACAGGGATAGCCAAGTTCTCCCCAAACGTAAACCTAGCACGCGGACGCGCACACGACCAATACAAACACACAACATGAATACACAAGGACAAAACAAACAAACAAAGGAACACAGTGGGGCATCGCCTTGGAACGGTCAGTAGCAAAATCACCACTGGGTAGCTTAAACTGGTTTGTGGTGCACCTAACCTCACTCTTACCACCACCATTTTCCAAAGTCACAGGACAGTGCGAGTAAAAGTTATTCCCGCCAAAGCAGCGCAGACTCATGCGTACAAAAGACACACACACACATTACTGACATATGTAGAAGTAAGATAATAATACTGTTGTTTTTTTTTTTAGGGGGCGGGGGGTTTGGTTTTTTGTTTTTTTGTGCGGACAAGAGAAATATGCGTCTCTCTTTGTAGAAGGCAACCGCTGGCTGCCATTTCACTAGGAACTATACAATCCCGTATTTTCTTTTTGTCAATTTATGATAAAACGTTCATGAACAGTAGGTATAGGAAAAAGTGATGTTCTGAATTGGTCCTTTTTATATGAAACAAAAAAAAAGATTTGATTAAGTGACCTTTAACCTTCAGAAAACTTTTTACGTACACGTATAAGTACTGCAAGAGACCATTTGTCAGTAGAAAAAACACCGTCAACAAAAATTCTATTGTAAATTTACGTAAATATGGCAACAAATATGCCGGCAGTTTAAATTATATGTTCAGGACTTAAGTGAATGAAGACAATTGTCGCATATTTAGATATTTTTGTTTTTGCCAAATGATATATCAAACAGATATTTTAAAAACCGCATCGTTACTATTTTTAGCGTCATGTCAGGTTCTGTAACACATGTTTAACAAGCGTTTCACAAGATTCTAGAAACGACAGATGTCGCTAAATCGTTATAGATAAATACACAGAGAAAAAGAAGCAGAACCATTGCTTAAGGTTTTAGGTTTGCTTAAGATTTTAGGTTTGGCACTATATTGTGTCCTCTTGTGCGATTCCTTATGATTTTGTAAATGCGATTTGGCATATTCTATTCACGAAGTGATATCGTTTCAATATCTGTAAGCGTCATCTTAGTGGGCACGGGACAGTAAAGTTGAAAATTTGCGTTGATACCTGTTCATAAAATTCATAAATGATACAATTTTGACAATTGGCAAGAAAGTGTAGAGCAAATATATTGCATATTCATTTTCAGCCTGCCGATTCCATTATTTTTTATGAATAAACGAGTTAACTTTCGGTTCAAGAAAACTAAATTTCCAGGCAACAGCAAGCGAGGCCTGTCCCGTATTATCTGCTTTGCTATTCGTTTCTACACTGATCAACTGTTATGGGGAAAACTCGAATTTCCTTGTCATTTATGTAGAATATAAATGGGGTCATTTTGTGCGTTACGGTCTGTGAATATTAAAGACAAAAGCACACACTTATATACAAGAGTATATTGCATAAAAAACTTGTCCATTTTGCAGGACACAAGATGTATTTACATTCTTGCTCAGTAGCCCATCGATAGTGTAAACTTAATACAGCAGACGACACTGATATTACGTCTTGCCAGTTACTTTGTGTGAATACACATATGATATTGTACTTTTTTCTTGTGTGTAAATATTACAAATATGTAAATAAAATGTAAAAACTAACATTATTCTGTCTTTTCTGTTTTACAAAATAATTCTGTGCCCTAAATGCCGCGTGTGCCACTGTCATATTAATTACAAAACCGATACAACTTCACGCCCATTGATTATGAAGTGTGTTAAAGTAAAAAAAAAATGATGATATTTAAACCGACCAATCTAAACCTTAAGCAAGGTAGAATGTTTCGTCTGCTTTAATAAAGTCGTATACCTTGTATCGAATTTACTCCCTCTATCGTCTACTTGAATCTTCGACAGCTTGGGTTCATATAATAAAGTATTTGAAGACTTATTGAAAGTTAATGTAAAAAATCTGGGTGACATATAGGACACAGTTATGTACCCGACTGTTTCGACCTACCCTCTATTGTTCTTCTTGACATTAGATATTTAGATGCACCATATTCCCCGTAACCCGATCTCACCGAATTTGGGTTGGACATATGTCTCTATTGTATGTTGGCTGCGGCTCCCTATTGTTAGGTATTTATCGTCTGCTACCGAGGTTATCGTTGTGGTTTTTCAAAACTTGACTCCACCGGGTCTGATGACGCCATTTATATAGAGAAAGAAGGAAAAACTGACTTATAGAGGCGACCCTAATAACTGGTATTGTAATTAATTTATTTTCAGTTGTATAATGTGTCATGTTAAACGGTACGAAACTGTAAGATGGAAACGCGAAGTAAAATATTAAGAAGTTTTAGTTAAATTTCTAACATAAAGTAATAACAAAACTTTCACCGATTTTCTGTCATTGACGTCAAGCATCGAGGTCAAAACCTTGTTTTATTGTGACGTGATATATTGCTATATCAAACAATTTTTATCAAACAGAATTAGAACGCTAAAAAGATTATTATAAGATGCCTACATTTTGGACTTGACCAGGTATATATATTTAGTTATTGTTACCTATATATGTACCGGCTCACAGTAATAATGTTTAACAATTAGATTAGGCGTCTTGGTCTTACATGTGGCACGTTGTAGAGATAGAACCTAGAAAATTTAAAGATGAAAAGACATTAAATAAAGTCTAGAAAATTCTAAGTCCTTCAAATAACCAAAAATGATTTTACAAATGTGAAATTTATGACAGTTGTGTTTATATCAGTAACTGATCTTCAAATTTGAATTTAAAACTGTGACCACAAAGGGTGACAACACCTGCCTAGGCAAGTACTTCCAGCAGAGATGTCTATTTTACTTCCCTTGCAATGATAATTATTTTAACATGTCTATCAACATAGGCAATTCGAATATATTCATGAAATTGATTTACCCTTACATAACTGCTTCAAATGCTTTTATCTGTTTATCTATGGTAAAAAGTTAACTTTTAACAAGTCGATATTAAAATGAATTATCACTTACTACTTTATAGTGCTTTTTGCTTGTATCAGAACGCTATATTTATGAACAGGTGCTGTAATAACACTTAAAACTTATATTTAGTTAAGGATCCCCTTAAAAACATATATTCCCCCCTTAAAAACGTATATTTAGTTAAAGACTCCCCTTAAAACTTATATTTAGTTTAGGATCCCCACAGCCGGTCGTAGTGACTTTGGTTAGCAAACAAAATATGTTAAGGTTTAGCAGTATATTACAAAACAACAGATTTTTTTAGTAAATGAACAGCATCTTCACAAACAACTTATCTGTCCAATACATGTTTTACTGTGCTGTCCCTCTTATGTGGAGAAGTTGGCAGTTACTGACGGAGAACAGGTTTGCACTGGTACAGAATCCAGGAACACTGGTTAGATTACATACCCATCATTACATAACTAAAATGCAGTTGAAAAAAAGGCATTTAAACCCAAAACAAACAAACAAGCAACTGTAATCAAATATTTTAGTTGTTGTTTTTTTCAGCTGAACGATGTCAAACGGCAAACATAATGAAAACAAAATCTTTACCAAAATTGAGAGCTATTATGCGACTACAATTGTTTTCGCGCCATTTTCCTATTTAGTGTCTGTATACCTTAATTCATTTTATTGACAGCACCTGATAAAAAATGTCAAAAATAAGATAGATGTAGCGTTTTCTACCCGCCCATGCTATTCAAATCTTTGTGGGTTATGACCAAGTTGGCATTACATGGGCGTGTTACACACCGCAGATTAAAAGCTTTATATACATATTACTTTTTTAACCTTGATTATCACAGCTTTTTAAGCAAAACAAGAAAAATTTATAAACAATTGTACAGTAACGCAGCGCGTGGAATTCGCTTTCTACTGAAATGATTTGAATTTTTATAAATTTACGAAATGTAATATTGTTTTTAAATAACACTGAACATATTAATGCTTGAAATATGGTGATT
>NW_026461164.1:0-9839 GCF_021730395.1 Mercenaria mercenaria | reverse complement strand
ACCACAAGTCCTGGCAGATTTTGAATATTTTTCTGTTCGGTACAGCAAAAGAATTATTAATGATTTACATTCAGTCTTGTGAAGAAAACCGCTGTCGCCCTTCAGTACAAAATTATTATTATTGGCTACAGCAAGTGAAAAATCCGAACTATAAATTCCTAGCTGAAGTAGTTTTTACATATATGTTTGGCCTGTTTCTCTTCCGATCAGCTGTAAGACGTAATAACAGCGATGCAATGATGATAGCAAGATGCAAGACCTCTGCACTCTTCTATGGACTGAACCAAGTAAATTACCAATTGATTGAATATCTTGACTTAAGAACCCGGTGTCTTTCACCTCCTGAAATTAAACAATTTATACAGAAAAATGAGTCATTCACAGTAAGCGGAGACCCAAGTAAAGGTGAGGGTGGGGACTTTGTCCTAGAAGCAGTCAACAGACGGTTGAAAATGTTGATGCCACCTGGTGTAGCTACCGAGAAAAGATGGTTGAATGTATGTCGCAGCTACGACAAAATTGACAAGGTAAGGGTATTGAAAAAAACAAAAGTTAGCAAGTATTTATCAAATTAATAAGTATTATTATAAGTCATACACCAACATATATGAACAAATTAAATATTATGTATGAATATTACTCATTAATGCACTAATGTGCAGACCTGTGAGCTGGCAGTAAAAATTTATTGCCCTTCAACTGCGCCTCAGATTTGCAAAAAAAGCCAAGACATTTTGCCTCAGCCCAGTAATCACACGAGCTATGGGAACAGCCAATCCATACGACACGCTTAATCGTATTCTCATATCTTGCACCACACACTTTGTAGAAATAGTCTTCTTCCCCGTTTGTATTTTTGCACTTTCTTGCATTTATGGTATTGTCTCTCTTCCTCCTTGCTGGCGGTGAAGGATACTTTGAGCATGTTGGTGCTGCTGTCGGCTCCTCTTCATTTTCTGTTTGTGTTGCTGTACAAACTCCTAAAAAGAATGAGCCGTGCCATGAGAAAACCAACATAAAATTTTGTAGCAGCATCCGGTGTCATAAACATAACTGAAATAACGTAAGATATTTATACGGACATCACCTTTAAATGTTATAAATTTTACATCCTTTATTTTACACTTATTACCACTGAATGAAAAAAAAAATGTTATTTTACCATTGCGTCCTCTGTAGCCCTTGTATCCTTTGGTAGTATGTACAATGTCCTGTCCAGTAATTGATGTCAAATGTAACCGTGCTTGGGCTCCTGTTAATGTATTCAGCTCGTCTATCTGATAGAAAACGTTTTTTGAAATATAAACGTTACACAATATACAAATGTATATTTATAATAATATTCATTAATTACAACAGGTTAGAAGCCACCTGAATGCCAGTTTAGATGTAAAAGAGAAGGACCCTCATTATATCTATCACCCAACCTTGAGAGAGAGATTGTTGAATGGAGAAGAAACTTCGTAATACAAGTTACATATGTAACCCTATGACTGAAACTATGCATCTGTCAATATCGGGACAGCCACTTGATAATGAGCTAGTCAACTCTCCAACCATTGCAAAGGTTTTAATAAATAATAAATAAATGAATAATTGTATTGCCATTGTTAACGGAAGTATTCTTTTTTGGTATTATAACAGACAAAATTTAAAGTTTTCATTTAATATATAAAGACAAATGTTACTACATATATAATGAGCCGTGTGTGACAGGAAAGGCCGTACCGGCGACAGCAACCATCAGAACAAATCAACACCCTTTACAATATTTACAAATTTATTTACATAAGATGATTATTTACAATGAATAGATATGAAAAGAAAAAAAACTGATTATAAGAAAGAAAAAAAAAAGAAAGTTCAGTATCTCTAGATACAAAGTTCTTATAGTCCTTTCTAATCTGACGGACACAGGTCTTTAATGAAATTTGTGAACTTATAAGTAGCCAAACAAAACAGATCTCTAAATTCAGTCCCTTTAAAACCGTGAATACGTTGATTCCGTGTTGGCTCCCTATGGTGGTAGGTGATTGCATCCCTGAGCTGACTTCAGGGATAACAAAAATCTCGTCTTTGCGGTTTACGGCACAACCATGGGACGAAAGCTCTGCGCTGGGAATATCACATCCAGGCGAGTAAAGACAAGTGAACCTCGGGCATTGTACTTCCGGGTTATGACATCACCAGGAAAAATCGTCTGGGGGAAAGAAGCTCGATCGAGCATAAATTTCTAGCAAGAAAATAATTCAGACATAGATTCGTCAAAAAGTCGTAAGGTGGTGTGCGCAAGGCATATCTAGTCCAGTCTATTTAAAGGATAATGTCCCGCCAAATACTAAATTTCATGGGATTCACGGTTAAGCCGTGAGCTCCGACTATTGTCATTTTCACGGGATTCACGATATACCCGGGAAATCAACTACTTTGGCGGGAATTTAAATTGACAATTTGAGGCCATTATAGTGGTTTTGGGGGATAAAAACTTAAATTACTGAGTTTATAAAATATCAACTTTCTTATTACTGAACAGAATTTAATGAAATTTACAGGGAAATTTAAGTTTATGAAATACAGAAAAACATGAGAGGTATTTCATGCGTGAAATCTGACATTTACCTCAATAACTCAAAAATTTACAAAAAGATGATGCAATACCTGCTTTTTACAATACATTTTAAAATAAGGCCGTATGTCAATTTGTGACACACGTCCCCCCCTTAAAAAGAAAATTTATAATTTTTCTTAATTTAAAACAAATTGGCATACTGCACATAGCAAACACAACAAAACAAAAAAAACACGCTGTCACTATCTGTACACCATATAATATACCCACCTGTCTACACTCTATTTAAAAATAATCTGCACCTACATTTTCTCTACCAGGAATTGCTCTGATACTGATCCTATATGGCTGCAATGCCAATCCCCAAATCTCTCAGCCTGGAGTTGCTAAGTTTCCGCTTTATTCAAATAAGTGAGCGGCTGTGATCTGTCTTAATACAAAGTCTTTACCGAACAAATACCGGTGAAACTTAGCAAACTGCCCATACTATCGCTAAACACTCCTTCTCATCACTGAGTACTTTTGCTCCCTGGGTAGCAATTTTCTACTAGCTTTACGCTACAGGTAATTTCTCTCCATCACTTTCCTGAAGCAATACGGGCCCAAGCCTACATCTGAAGCATCTACTCTCAATATAAAAGTCTGATCTAAATCTGGCAACTTCAAAATAGGCGGACCCATTAAGCTACCCTTCAAGTCGAAAAGCCTTTTCTTGATTTTCACCCCACTCTACAAAAATTTGGCTGACCCTTTCCGTCAAATCTGTGGCGGAACTGCAATGGCACCGACACTTGAGATAAACTTAAAAAGTATCAATAGAAGTACGCTTACAAAATATATATCTGTCCAATACCTTTGAGAAATTGCTAACAAATACTACTACTTCCTGTTACATTCTACTGGTAACTCTTAGATTATCTCTACATCTTTGTACGTTTCTGTACCCTGCTTATAGGAAACAAAACTAATCCTTTTCTACTCTACTCGAAAACTCATCACTACTTTCATTCGGATCTAATCTGTCATAATCTCTCTGATCCTCCTCTACAATGCTGCTCCAACCTTATTTAAAATACCCTTATCTGGTATAGACTTACTATCATCCTTCCTTTCACAGTACTGTTTCAGCATGTTTGCATGAAACGTTTTTCAACTTTCCGTCTACATCTATCCTGTAATCTAGTCTATTTACTACCTCTACTACTACGTAAGGACCCTTCCAATGTAACAACAACTTATTATGTTTCGTAGGTAAAAAATACAAGTCCCTTATTTACCTGCCTTAAACCTCCATCTCTAGCCTTCCTATTGTAATACTTCTTGTAATCTGCACTACTTTTTGCTAACTGTTGCTGAGCTATCTTACACGTATCCTCCAACTTTTCTTGCAAACCCCATAACATACTGGTAAGTGGTTTAAACCTCATCATTCCCGTCTTACCAGCCCATAACTCCTTAGACAGTTATCGGTCCACGGATTGTTCTGCCGTAAAGTAACTCAAAGGGGAAAATCCCAAACTTTCTTGCGGAACTTCACGGTAAGCAAAACAACAAGCATTCAAATACCTATCCCAATCTCTAGGTCTCTCACTACACATACGCTTCAACATTGCTTCAAACTACCGTTAAACTTCTCTACTAAACCGTTACACATAGGGTGATACGGTGTTGTAGTTAACTGCCTTAATGACAATAACCACTACTTCTGCCTAAGTTCTGACGTAAACTGCGATCCACAATCGGTAAGCATTTCCTCTGGCACTCCTAATCTATGTACATATCTACTAATGCCTCTGCAACTCCTCAGTTTCAATACTAGGTAGTGCTATGGTTTTCCGGGATATCTAGTAGCATAATCTACCATAGTCAAAATGTACCTGTTTTTCCTATCAGTCATGGGTTCGATCGGACCAACGATATCGACGGCAACTCTTTTAAAAAACGGAGTATCAATCAAAGGCATTTTTTCCTAACGGAACTTTACTTACTCTACCCTTAGCTATAGTACGTTGACAAATACTACATAAATGACAGTAACCTCCTAACCTCTGCCATTACCCCCTGGCCAGTAAAATTCGCCTAATACCCTATCACTAGTTTTCCTTTATCCCTAAATGGCCTGACAGTAATGAACATGTGCAACTTTTCATACAGTTTCTCTAAGACATTTAGGTACAATCAACTGCTCTTTGTCAAAATTCTGGGCGGTATACTCTCTATATAACAATCTATTCCTTATCTCAAACCTAACTGAACCTTTACCTCTACACTGCTTAATCGTCCTTCCTCAGCCTTCTTTCAACACAAATCAAACGTGCTAACTTTCTTTGCTTTTCTAAGAATTCCTCTCTAGATATATCTAAAATCTGAGACGGAACTTTAAGCTTTACTTGCCCTTTTTAAAATTTGGCTTGCGCCCTAGTTTTTACTGCTGACGCTAAACTACTAAACTGAGGTTCTACAGCTCCCTCTACATTACCAATTATAACATCATTGGTAGGAAATTTTCTACAAACCAACGCCTCTACTGTACCCTTGAAATACGGACAATCAATATCTATTCTAGCTACATCTAGCCTATGTTCACTCCCATCTATGTACTTACATCTACGGGTTTTCTCTAAAAACTGACTTGCTTCTACTAAGTCCCGTTTCACTATCACACATGTACAACCTGTATCTCGCATAGCGATTACATCCCTACCATTACAAGTACCGGGTTTGTAGGACATGTACTTACACTAAGCATACCTAACTCCTCAACATCACTTAGTTCTATAAGCTATTTCCACTCTCTGACCTACTTGACTTCTCCTATCTCTACTCAAATTTTTTTCCTCTACCTCTACTCCCAGATCGGTCACGGCCCTCTACCTCTACTTCTACTTTCCTTACTATTTCTATTCTCCCCTTTACTACTTTCCTGTTCCTGCTCTACTTCTAACTCTGCTGCTGCATTAGCACTGTTTCCGCCGTACTTTTCCCCTCCTACAGTAATATGAACTATGCCCTATTCGACCACACTTATAACACTTCGTACACCAAAGGTTTATAACCTCTACCTCTATTAGCAACATTGCTACTACCTCTATTACTAGGGGCCTACATTACGACTACTAGGATAGTGTCTCTGAGGTATATATATGGGTTTTTAGCTCCCGGGCCTTATTGGTTCGATTCACGACATAATTGGGACCTCCACGAGTCTTGCAAACAAATCTGCATCTTCGCTACATCCTTTGCTTTAACTAACTTCTTACTACTCAAATTCTGGTTAGTTCTCTATTACATACATCTAAAAATTTGGTCCCTAAGAATAAATCTAACAATCCTTCGTACGTTTTCTTACCTTACTCAATCTAAGCCACCATCTAAATATCTACTTTTTCTGGGTAAAACATCACAAAGGTCTCATTATCCCGAGGCCTCTCAGTTCTAAAACTTTTCTTATAGCCACGCCCGTGATTCGAACTGACGTAGCAAAGCGGCTTTCAGTTTATCATAATCCTTCCTATCTTCCAACGGAAGCCTATCCAAAAACCTCTCTTGCCGTACCCTTTAGAAGGAACGTAAGTTAAGTGCCAATCTCTTTATTCCCAATCCTGGCAACAGCGTACGTTTCGTACACATTCAAGTACGCATCCATGGAATCAATTTTTTCATCAAAGGGGGACATCTTAACCTTTACCTTTTTCTTACTCATCTTTTCTAAGTCTGTCTTAAACTTCTGCTCTGTTTCTAATTTCCTACTTTCTGCTTCCTCCTTTTCTGTTTCTAACTTCCTAGCTAACATTAACTTCTCCTTTTCCATTTCTAACTTATCTAGTTTCTAACTTTTCGTTCGTATTCTAACTTATCTAGCTCTAACTTACGTTTTTAACTCTAAAACCCTTTTCCTTTTCACCTCTAAGCTACTACGTCGTTCATATTCAATTTTCCTTCTGCAACCCAACTTCTAACTCTAATCTTTCCCTATCTGCTTTTTAACCTTTCCTTCTCTCTTTCTCTCTCTGTTTCTACTCTTAATCTCTCTGCTTCTAAAACTACTTTGTTTTTCATATTCTTCTTTTCTTTCTGCAAAACCCAGCTTCTAACTCTAATCTATCTTTCTTGCTTCTAACCTATCTTTCTCTGCCTCTAATCTACTATGTCTTCCTCACGTTCCCCCAGCCTGCTCTTCTTTAAAAAAGTACGTAAAATCCTCTCCTTCAAAACCTTTAACTCTTTTCCTACCTTCGTTAACTCTACTACACTAGTCATGATTTTCATACGTTAACACTATAACACTACAGTACAACAGCTACTATAACAACCTGAGACACTAGTTAAACAATCGTGAGGGAATACTAGACTACACTAGTTTACAAATAAGGGTCTAACAGTTACCACTGAACCAAAACAAAGTACTAAAACACTAGTATATACTACACAAAACGTCCTCACTAAAATATAATACACTAAGTTGCGCAACAGTACTATGTGTCAATCAGGTTGCATAGGCAACAATCAACAAGTACAGGACAGTAGGCTGTAACAATACCCTAGCCTTATCAAATATCAATCAACTGTAAATGGTGTTAACACTTTAGTGTAACAAATAAACAAAAAAAAAAATCAACGTGCTTTATCCTAAGATAAAGAATAGGTATAAACACAACAGTGTAGCACTAAAACATAAGAGTAGGTTTAAGTAAATGCAAGTAAACAAACTTGCTAACACACACAATGAAAAAAAAAAAAATACTGTATCTGGTATGTATACAGCACACTAATACCTAATAGGATCACTGGGAGAAGTAGGGCGACGCACAAGTAAGAGTGAGTAGGATAACTCTCCTTGTCAAGGGCGGTCACTCTCAGCACGATATATGATGGCTTTATAAGAGTGACACAAAAACCAAAAAAAAAATAAAGGAAGAATCACCCCAGAATCCCAAATGTCGTAAACAACTGTCTATCCCGTCTGTGACCACTAAGCTGGGTTAGCTGAAGTTACGGAATCTGTCTTGTCTTGTCTGAGGTAAGCCGTCACTCTGAAAAATGAATAAAACTTTATATGTGTACAATAGAAAAAAACAAGAGGAATCTTTACAAATTATTGCTGCAGTTAAATGGGTGTTAATAATGTTCGAATAGCTACTGTGTCTGGTCGACCATCCCACTTCTGACACCATTGTGACAGGGAAAAGGGCCCTACCGGCGACAGCAACATCAGAACAAATCAACACCCTTACAATATTTACAAATTTATTTACATAAGATGATTATTTACAATGAAAGATTGAAAAAAAAAAAACTGATTATAAGAAAGAAAAAAAAAAGAAAGTTCAGTATCTCTAGATACAAAAGTTCTTATAGTCCATTCTAATCTGACGTGACACAGGTCTTTAATGTAATTGTGACTTATAATAGCACAAACAAAACAGATCTCTAAATTCAGTCCCTTTAAACCGTGAATACGTTGATTCCGTGTGGCCCCCCTATGGGGTTTGGGATTGCATCCCTGAGCTGACTTCAAAAGGGTAACAAAAATCATCGTCTTTGCGGTTTTAAAGGCACAACCATGGGACGAAAGCTCTGCGCTGGGAATATCACATCCAGGCGGTAAAGACAAGTGAACCTCGGGCATTGTACTTCCGGGTTATGACATCACCAGGAAAAATCGTCTGGCGGAAGGGAAACTCGAACGAGCAAAATTTCTAGCAAGAAAATAATTCAGACATAGATTCGTCTATAAGTCGTAAGGTGGTGTGCGCAAGGCATATCTAGTCCAGTCTATTTAAAGGATAATGTCCCGCCAAATACTAAATTTCATGGGATTCACGGTTAAGCCGTGAGCTCCGACTATTGTCATTTCAGGGGATTCACGATATACCCGGGAAATCTAACTACTTTGGCGCGAATTTAAATTGACAATTTGACCCCCAAATTATAGTGGTTTGGGGATAAAAACTTAAATTACTGAGTTTATAAAATATCAACTTTCTTATTACTGAACAGAATTTAATGAAATTTACATGGAAATTTAAGTTATGAAATACAGAAAAACATGAGAGGTATTTCATGCGTGAAATCTGACATTTACCTCAATAACTCAAAAATTTACAAAAAGATGATGCAATACCTGCATTTACAATACATATAAAATAAGGCCCGTATGTCAATTTGTGACACCGTGCCATGAGAAAACCAATATTGTGGTTTTTCGACCAGTATGGATCAAGACGAGCATGCGCTTCCGCACAGTCTGGTCAGGATCCATGCTGTTCGCTAACAGTTTCTCCATTTCCAATAGGCTTTAAAAGCGAACAGCATGGATCCTGACCAGACTGTGTGGATGCACAGGCTTGTCTGGATCCATGCTGGTCGCAAACCCACTATGTTGGTTTTCTCATGGCACGGCTCATATATATATATTTTTTTAATTTTAAGGGAACAGACAATTGTACATGGAAGATTTAATGAAGGGATGCATACCAGGCAAGGGCCATAAACTGACGCCAGTTTTCATAAGAAAAGCAGACAGAGATAAATTCAGAAATATACAGAATAAGACAAAGAAAGACATAGAAGCGCTTATCTTTAGAGAAATTGGTCAGGTAAGCCATTAATCTAAAAAAAATTCAAATAAGTTCACCTCCCGTTTACTTCTTAAACTTCCTTTATCTTTTGTTAAAACCCTTAATAGATATGTATAATGATGAGAAATTACATTTTTTCCCATACAGGTACAGGAGCTTGGGTTCTGTGAGGAGGTGAGGAGCTGCGGCAGACTGGTCAAAGAAGGTTAAGGGAAAAACAAAAGATGTGTACATAACGTTTTTTTTTCCACTGATGGGCATCACCGTTTAGATGATTGTGTAAACAATCATCAGAGTTAGGTAAATGTTTTATCATTTTTACCTTCTTAATTAGTGACTCCTTCCTACGTTTAAAAGTCTGGCTCCGCGCCGAACCATCTTCTACGAAAGACGTTTTATGTTTACCGCGTCGGGTCTTGGCCCTCGGTGCTTGCCCTTTTACATTTTTTCCTGGATTGTTACATTTGTTCTTTTGAGTCTCGGTTATTGACTGATCACTTTTTGCTCCTAAAATTAAAATTGCTCACACAAAAAATTGTACAATATTTATCATATGTACGTCATCCTCAAACTTTTACTACAATAAAAAAATACTTCACTTTAAACTTCAAATATATTCTAAGCAACCCTTTACTGCATAACTTGAAGTATCATTTCCTTCCGACGTATTAATGATTCTGTATGTATTA
>NW_026461163.1:0-68359 GCF_021730395.1 Mercenaria mercenaria | reverse complement strand
AACATTTTTAGCATGGGTGGGGAATTTTAGATTTTCATGATTCTAAAATTTTACAACTTTTAAAAAAACTATTTCTCACATTCATTTAAATGTTTGATTTATTTGAATCTGTCTTTTATGTCTGAAGTTATGATGAAATATTTAAGGCAGTGGCTACGATTACGGTACCGTAATCCTAGCCTCCGATTCTAGGATTACGGAAGTTCCGTATTCCTAGACAACCCTATGAGGATAGGCTAGGATTACGGAAGTATTTAAGAGGCATCAAATGTCTGTTATGAAATGCATAACTCTTATAGTTAACTTACTTATTTCACATAAAATAGCGTTTTTTTCATGCCTGCCCTATTATCTCGTGTTATCGATCAGCCATTTTACTAAAAAATTTTTTTTGAAAATTGGCAGACAAATGAAGAATTATATTCTAAAAGGATTATAAAAAGTTTCTATACTTTAAATGATTTGTTTTTGCCTGTCACTTAAATTTAGATTTCCGCGCATATAGAATCGGGCGAAATCAACACCCGAATACGTTTTTGTTTAAGTGAAATAAGTAAGTTTACAACATCATGTAGCCTATGCATGCCTTAACATATATTTGATGCCTCTTAAATACTTCCGTAATCCTAGCCTATCCTCATAGGGTTGTCTAGGAATACGGAACTTCCGTAATCCTAGAATCGGAGGCTAGGATTACGGTACCGTAATCGTAGCCACTGCCAATATTTAAACATGTCCGATTCACCAATAGGGGGTCACTTTTGCCAATAGGGGGTCACCTAGTTTATCATATTTTCTATCCATTAAAATAGTCTTTTTGTCTGACAAAACATGACTGTAGTATTGGAAATACACATTTCAAGGCAGAATATAATGAGTATCAGTTTGTTTACATTTCAAAAGGGAGATACTAGGTAAAAGGAATATAGTATAGTTAGCCTAGTGGTAGAGCGTCCGCTTCGAGTGCGGGAGGTCGTGGGTTCGATCCCCGGCCGCGTCATACCAAAGACGTAAAAAATGGTACCAGTAGCTCCCTTGCTTGGCACTCGGCATTAAAAAAAGGGAAACTGGCCTCTTCTCTCATACCCTCATGACGATGGATTCCATCAGGAATGAGGTGTCGAGAGTGATTAATATAAGTTGTAGAACTTCCTTCACAATCGACCTAAAATAAATTATGTATAAACTAAAGGAATATAGCGCTAATTTTCACAGTTGAATTTCTAAGCATAATTAGCACCAAATATATCTAAAACTAAAACAAATATTGATGCACAGAACCTTATTCATTCATCTAAATTTGCCAGTTCAAACCATTATTACATCAAATCAACCATTGATTTGTATTTTTAAGCAGAATAAACAATCTTTTGATTATCCCTGATATGGGTGACCCTTTATTGGCTAAATGGCTGCCTCTGCTTGATGGCACTCTTTTTGTCAAAGTCAGTGTAAAATTCATAATCATATTATTCCTATGAAAGTGTGTATTTCACTCTTCAAAATGGTACCAAATTTGTGTGGTTTTATGTAAGAGACTGTGAGGTATGCTCAAAAATATTCTACTTCGAAGAATTCAAGACTGGTAAAATCCAAGTCAGGAAACATGGTTGCAAGAGTTATCTACTCATGGAACTCAAACATATTAGATTAGGTCCATCTTCTTTTGTGCAATAATTGCTAAGTGATAAGTTTATATTACTGTATACTCTGATGTGTATAAGAGAGATTCACATTTTATTTTCAAGTGACCCTCTATTGGCAGTGATTCTCTATTGGCGAGTTTACTGTATAGCAAGAAAACGTCTCAAAACTGTCAGTCTAGCTTCCACTCGAACAAACGAGTGTCACAAAAGATATTTTTTGTTAATTTTACCTCAGCAATTCGAAGAAAGGTTAGAGCTGTTGAAGTGTCTAGGGCTACGGATCTTAGTCCAAATAATAAGATGTTTCGGGACAGCATGATAACTTTTTACTAGATCTACAGACTGTACAGTACAGCCCGTTATGGGTAGCCAAATTCAGAGCTCTATGTATAGATCTAAGCTGAGGGATGACTGCTAGAAAATCAGTCTTTATCAGATCATAAAATATGTCATCCCAATAAGCCAAATGAGTAAGACTGTGGTAGCCTGGGAATCCAGTCTGACAATTTCTAACTTTTTTTTCTACCTTGCTGCAAATTGACAGCCTGGGGAAGCCTGTTTTCCGACCGCAGCGCCACCTATATTACACCCGAAATATGCGGGTGTTTAATAAAGAACAATAACTTCTGAAAGCAATAATCCATGGCTAAAAATAGAAACGGAATACTCACGGAAAAAAACAGATCAGAATCGTGTACTTTCGAAGGTTTCCGAACATTTCCGAACCATAGACAAATACCAGTTTGTACCTAACATAGCTTTTCCAGCAAGTTGTAACAACTTTTGAATATATCAGTATGAACTTAAATTTGCATCATAGCTATCAAGATGTTATATTAATGCAGACCAAGTGATCTACAAAAATTAATTGCCGAAATTTCGGCAGCATTGCCTGGTTTTCGATTCAAACAAACGCAAATATGATCACATGTTAATTAGGCTAATTATAGAAAATCAATAATCTGTAGTTACATGGAAACTCCTTCATATTTCCCCAGGATAATATGATAATATCAGAAACTCGATGAATGCCAATAAACACTAATTAGCTCAAATAAAGTGATACCTTTAATGAATAAATATTAGGTATGATTTCTTCTGACAAAGCACAAATATTATCAACGGCTTCCCAGGCTAAGACTGTGGATTCCTATCCCTAAACATGTCAAAGAGCTATTCTATTCACCCCATATGTGCTTGATGCCTTGGTTAAATTTTTGTATGCAAGTACAATTTACTGTCGGTCAAAAGCTACATGTATGACTGTCACAAATTGACATACGGGCCTTATTTTATCTGTATTATAAATGCAGGTATTGCATCATCTTTTTGTAAATTTTTGAGTTATTGAGGTAAATGTCAGATTTCACGCATGAAATACCTCTCATGTTTTTCTGTAGTTCATAACTTAAATTTCCATGTAAATTTCATTAAATTCTGTTCAGTAATAAGAAAGTTGATATTTTATAAACTTCAGTAATTTATGTTTTTATCCCCAAAACCACTATAATGGGCCTCAAATTGTCAATTTAAATTCGCGCCAAAGTAGTTAGATTCCCCGGCTATATCGTGAATCCCGTGAAAATGACAATAGTCATAGCTCACGGCTTAGCCGTGAATCCCATGAAATTTAGTATTTGGCGGGACATTATCCTTTAAATAGACTGGACTAGATATGCCTTGCGCACACCACCTTACGACTTTATAGACGAATCTATGTCTGAATTATTTTCTTGCTAGAAATTTATGCTCGATCGAGGTAAGAAATTTATTTGTTAGATTTTTGTATGATTTTTGCATTACGATTTTTATTTGGTAAATTTTTGTTCATTCTACAGAATTCTGTAACATTTACTTTTCGGCATATGATTTTAGCTAGTTTCGGTATGTCAGGATGATTTATTAAATTTTTCAGACTTTTGTAAATTATTTCGAAAGAGGAATCTAAAATGTTTCATTTATATAAGATGTTAGATTTATACTGAAATTTGTAACATGATATTTATAAAGTACTTTGTTTCAAAAAACTTATGTCAAACATTTTTGTTAATTATGGAACGCCATTACTGCATTGTATGGTTATGTATAAATCTATATGGCAAGTCTAGTGCCATGTTGGTAATATATTATTGTAATATGAAATTGTGTGCCAGTCTATTGCATACACATACAATGTCCGTTTTAGTGTATGGCATTTGCTATTATATGGATGCCAACTATCATATAACGTTTGATTTATATTGAATTTTGTTAATTTGTAGTTGTAAATAATAGCTGCAGTTTATCATGTCCGTTTCTATAATGTTTCATCATATACTTTTCATATCATTTCATACTTTAACTTTAGTCTTTTAAGTAAGTAATCTTTGTAATATGGAAGTAATAAGTGACGTATTTTAATCATGTGACGTTTGAACTTAGTAGCACATGTGTTTTGTATAAGTAGCACGTATTATTTATGGGAGCCTACGGAGGTATGGTGTACCCAAAGGAGCAGTTTTATGCCCTGACTTTTTTGTTTTGCTATGGTGCTTACCATATGTTATATATTTTAGCTTCTTCCGCCAGACGATTTTTCCTGGTGATGTCATAACCCGGAAGTACAATGCCCGAGGTTCACTTGTCTTCACTCGCCTGGATGTGATATTCCCAGCGCAGAGCTTTCGTCCCATGGTTGTGCCGTAAACCGCAAAGACGATGATTTTTGTTATCCTCTGAAGTCAGCTCAGGGATGCAATCACCTACCACCATAGGGAGCCAACACGGAATCAACGTATTCACGGTTTAAAGGGACTGTATTTTGAATTTAGAAGCTATGTTTTGTTTGTGCTACTTAAAGTTCACAATTGAATTAAAGACCTGTGTCACGTCAGATTAGAATGGACTATAAGAACTTTTGTATCTAGAGATACTGAACTTTCTTTTTTTTTTTCTTTCTTATAATCAGTTTTTTTTTTCTTTTCATATCTATTCATTGTTAATAATCATCTTATGTAAATAAATTTGTAAATATTGTAAAGGGTGTTGATTTGTTTTGATGGTTACTGTCGCCGGTACGGCCTTTCCTGTCACAATGACATCCTTCCCATCCAAGGTCAATGTAATACCAAGTTGGAGAATTCTTGTTAAGGGGGAGAGCTTGTTTTCCTACCAATAACTGGAACCACTTGACCTAGAAGCTTGAAACCTCATAGGATAATAGGCTTATGGCGTATACAACCCCTAATGTTTTTGGGGTCTCTCAGTTAAAGGTCAAGGTCACTGGAGCCTGAAAATGGTAAACCATTTCCAATCCATTTGACCCAGAATGTCGAAACTTTATATGATGATTGGACATGCAGAGCAGATGACCCCTATTGATTTTGAAGTCACTGTTCAAGGTCAAGGTCACAGGGTCTGAACATGGGAGACCATTTCTTATCAATAATTTGAGAACCACTTGACCAAGAATGTTCAAATTTCATAGGATGATTGGACATGTAATATAACTAACCCTAACCCTCATTGATTTTGGGGTGACTGTTAAAAGTCAAGGTCACAGCAGCTAGAATATGGAAATCCATTTCCTGTCAGTAACTTGAGAACCATTTGACCTTCAAGAAGCTTCAAACTTCATAGGGTGATAGGAATTACAGAGTAAATGACCTCTATTGTTTTTTGGTCACTTAATCAAAGGTCAACATCACAGGGGCCATCTCTCTGTAACACTTAATTTTTTTCAATAACTGGAGAACCGTTTGACCTAGAACCTTAAAAACTTCATACACATGCATGTTGATAGGGCCTGTAATAATTTTAGGGTAGTCGATCAAAGGTCAAGGTCACAGGGGCCTGAACAATCATGGAAAGCTGTTGCTGATAAAAAACTAGAGAATCACCTTATTGCACGGAGAAGGTAAAAGTGGAGTGTGGGCAAGCAAAAAATTATACTCAGTTGCCCCAACAGACAAGTGAAATATTTGAAATGTTTGAAAGATCCCCAAAAATTACTCTATGGGCAAGTGCTCAACAGCCTCAGTAAAGCTGATCCCTGAGGTAGAATTTTCTTAGTACATAATTTCATGTTTACAAAATAACTTTCTTAAATTATTGAAAAAATACTATACAGAGATCAGTATTTTGGAAACAGTGTAAATAATCTGCAGAACTTGTAATGAAGTATAATGGATGCATGTCTTTAAATTCAGACAGGACATATTGTTATTTTGAGAAGCAAACTGTCTGACATTGTACCAAGGAGCAGTCAAGAAAAAAGATTATAAAAAATATATATACACACAATCCGTACAGCTGCTTTGCTTTGCCTTATATACAGAAGAATTTCCATTATAGACTTCTCATAAGCATCCATTTACAGATACATCAATATTGATGAACATAGAACATTAGACCTGTACCACTGGCATCCTGTATCTTCGCCAGAACAGACCAGATACCTCACAAGACAGAAAGTGTATGTCTAGCAAAGCATTCTATGGTTGAAGCTCTAATATCAGGTAACTTGTAAAGCATTTTTGTTAGATCTCCAGCACCTAATCAGGCAATCTAGCGTATGTCTGCACTGCCAAAAAGCTTGGCCACCTCTCCTTCCTACATTATGCTGAATGGATACATTATACTGCTGAAATGCCAAGCAAGAACTTTAGGTGGTTCTGGATCAGACTGATGTGAAACCTCCAGAGCTTTTATCAAAGTATGCAAATATACTGCACTGCCGCTGCGCTTGGTGCAAAGGCAGATTCACTTGCCGCCAGCAGACTAAAGATTATATTTATACTTGGTAACAGTTACTAAGTATAAATATAATCTTTTTAAACACAAATGGAATTTAAGGGTCAGCAAATGCTGAAGTGTCGAGTGTCGCAATATTTAGTCCTTTTAGTAATAACCAAATGAAGCATCAATACTCTAATTAAACACTCATGAATATTCTAGATGTATTCTGAACTTTGAATGTTGGGGTCTGTGTAGCTGAGTGGTTACGGTTGCTGGCTTCAGATCACTTGCCTCACATCGATGTTGGTTCGAGCCTCACTCGGAGCATTGAATTCATGTGAGGAAGCCATCCAGCTGGATTGCGGGAAGTCAGTGGTTCTACCCAGGTGCCGCTCTTGGTGAAATAATGCACAGAGGATTTTCATCCACCATCAAAGCTGGAAAGTCGCCATATGATCTGTAATTTTGTCGTTGCAACATTAAACCCAACAAAATAAATAAATAAAATGAACTTTGAATGTGTTATGGGCTGGCTCATGTAGTTCTTATACATTATAGCTTGGGTGGAAAGACATAAGTTAATGAGATATGATAAACTGGAAGCTCGGTGAGGATGTTATACAAAAATATGATAAGTGGACTTGATATTTTGCTAATAGGTTTTTAGCTAGTGAACAGAAAATTTAAATTCCAGTATGAGTTTAGGTCACAGGATAACAATCTGGCTTCATAGGTGCCTATTTTGGACATACGTGCATGTCCAGTCATCTGTAAATACATTAAAACCATTTTCTTGAATGAAAGACGTTTGACTTCATAGAATGACTGCTGATTTTTATCATATATACTGCCTGTGTCAGATGGACCATTCTAGGCGACAAAATTAATATAAAATATATTTTTAGCTCACCTGAGCCAAAGGCTCATGGTGAGCTATTGTGACCGCTCAATGTCCATCGTGTGTCGTCCGTTGTCCGTCCGTCAACATTTTTAGCCCACCATCATCAGATGGTGGGCTATTCAAATCACTCTGCATCCATGGTCCGTCGTCCTTCTGTCCCTCCGTCCGTCCGTCCTTCCGTCCGTTAACAATTTCTTGTTATCGCATCTCCTCAGAAACTACCAGGGGGATTTTGACCAAACTTTGTCAGAATGATGTATTGGTACCCTAGTTGTGTCCCCCTGAAAATCAGACTGGTTCAACAATTTTTTAGCAAGTTATGGCCCTTTGTTTATTTCTCTAATTTACATAGATTTATATAGGGAAAAACTTTGAAAATCTTCTTGTCCAAAACCACAGAGCCTAGGTCTTTGATATTTGGTATGAAGCATCATCTAGTGGTCCTCTACCAAGATGATTCAAAATATTTCCTTGGGGTCTAATATGGCCCGCCCCGGGGGTCACATGGTTTATATAGACTTATATAGGGAAAAACTTTGAAAAACCTCTTGTTCAAAACCACAGGGCCTAGGGCTTTGATATTTTGTATATGACATCATCTAGTGGTCGTCTACTAAGATTGTTCAAATTATCCCCCTAGGGTCAAATATGGCTCCGCCCCAGGGGTCACATGGTTTACATAGACTTACATAGGGAAAAACGTTGAAAATCTTCTTGTCCAAACCACAAAGCCTAGGGCTTTGGCATTTGTAATGTAGCATCATCTAGTGGTTCTCTACCAAGTTTGTTCAAATTATCCCCGTAGGGTCAAATATGGCCCCGCCCTGGGGGGTCACATGGTTCATATAGACTTATATAGGGAAAAGATTTTAAAATCTTCTTGTTAATAACCTACAACATTCAAATTTGGACCACATGTATGGTTTTGAGTGGCAAGATGAACCTTGACATGAGTTGACCTTGATTTTGACCTAGTGACCTACTTTCACATTTCTGTAGCTACAGCCTTCAAATTTGGACCACTTGCATAGTTTTGTGCACTGAAAAAAACTTTGACCTTGACTTTGACCTAGTGACCTACTTTCACATTTTTGAAGGTACAGGCTTCAAATTTGGACCACATGCATAGTTTTGTGTTCCGAATTAGATTTTTACCTTGATTTTGACCTACTGACCTACTTTCACATTTCTCAACCTACAGCCTTCAAATTTGTACCACATGTATAGTTTTGTGTACCGAAACAAACTTTGACCTTTACATTGACCTAGTGACCTACTTTCACATTTTTGAAGGTACAGGCTTCAAATTCGGAACACATGCATAGGATTGTGTACCGAAATAAAATTTGACCTTGATTTTGACCTAGTGACCTACTTTCACATTTCTCGAGCTACAGCCTTCAAATTTGGACCACATGCATAGTTTTGTGTACCAAAATGAACTTTGACCTTAAGATTGACCTAGTGACCTACTGTCACATTTATGTAGCTACAGGCTTCAAATTTAGACCACATGCATAGGATTGTGTACCGAAACAAACTTTGACCTTGACATTGACCTAGTGACCTACTTCCACATTTTTGAAGGTACAGGCTTTAAATTTAGACCACATGCATAAATTTGTGTTCTGAAGTGTAATTTGACCTAGATTTTGACCTAGTGACCTACTTTCACATTTCATCCTTGAAATTGATCTAGTGACCTACTTTCACATTTCTCAAGCTACAGCTTTCGAATTTGGACCACATGCAAAGTGTTGTGTACGGAAATGAAATTTGACCTTGAGCTAGTCAGTAAGTCTTGAAATTTGGAACACTCAAAAATGGCACATTGGTGGGCGCCAAGATCACTCTGTGATCTCTTGTCTAAAAATATCATCTTGAATACCACTTGGCAGAATTACACCTAACTTCACAGGAATGATTCTTGGGTGGTCCCTTTTCAAAATTATTCAAAGAATTTCATTCCATGCAGAACTCTGGTTGCCATGGCAACCAAAAGGAAAAACTTTAAAAATCTTCTTGTCCAAAAGCACAGGACCTAGGGTTTTTGATATCTGGTGTGTAGCATCATCTAGTGGTCCTCTACCAAAATTGTTCAAATTATCCCCCTAGGGTCAAATATGGCTCTGCCCCAGGGGTCACATGGTTTATATAGACTTATATAGGGAAAACTTTGAAAATCTTCTTGTACAAAACCACATGGCCTAGGGCTTTGATATTTGGTATGTAGCATCATCTAGTGGTCCTCTACCAAGTTTGTCCAAATTATTCCCCTAGGGTCAAATATGACCCCGCCCCAGGGGTCACATGGTTTATATAGACTTATATAGGGAAAACTTTGAAAATCTTCTTGTACAAAACCACATTGCCTAAGGCCTTGATATTTGGTATGTAGCATCACCTAGTGGTCCTCTACCAATTTTGTCCAAATTATCCCCCTAGGATCAAATATGGCCATGCCCTGGGGTCACAAGTTTTACATAGACTTGTATAGGAAAAAAGTTTAAAAATCTTCTTGTCTGAAACCACAACACTTAGACCTTTGATATTTGTAATGTAGCATTGTCTTATGGTCCTCAGTCAAAATTGCTTAAATTGTACCCCTGGGGTGAAAAGAGGCCCTGCCCTGGGGGTCCCAAGTTTTATATAGACTTATATAGGAAAAAACTTGAACAATTTTCTTGTCTGAAACCATACGACCTAGGCTTTTGATATTTGGTATGATGCATTGTCTGGTAGTCCTCTACCAAAAGTGTTCAAATTATGCCCCTGGGATTAAAAGAGGCCCCGCCCTGGTGTCACTTAGTTATTATGCGAGTTTTATAAGAAAAATACTTAAAAAATCATCTGATCCTATTTCCAAGACTGTTTAATTATAATTATCTGATGACCCCAATTAATATGATGTCACTTGACTGTGACCTTGACCTACTGACCTACTTTCTTGTTTTTTAGCTCACCTGTCACAAAGTGACAAGGTGAGCTTTTGTGATCGCGTGGCGTCCGTCGTCCGTGCGTGCGTGCGTTAGTGCGTGCGTAAACTTTTGCTTGTGACCACTCTAGAGGTCACATTTTTCATGGGATCTTTATGAAAGTTGGTCAGAATGTACACCTTGATGATATCTAGGTCAAGTTCGAAACTGGGTCATGTGCGGTCAAAAACTAGGTCAGTAGATCTAGAAATAGAAAAACCTTGTGACCTCTCTAGAGGCCATATTTCTCAATGGATCTTCATGAAAATTAGTCAGAATGTTCACCTTGATGATATCTAGGTCAAGTTCGAAACTGGGTCACGTGGGGTCAAAAACTAGGTCAGTAGGTCTAAAAATAGAAAAACCTTGTGACCTCTCTAGAGGCCATATTTCTCAATGGATCTTCATGAAAATTGGTCAGAATGTGCACATTGATGATATCTAGGTCAAGTTCGAAACTGGGTCATGTGGGGTCAAAAACTAGGTCAGTAGGTCTAAAAATAGAAAAACCTTGTGATCTCTTTAGAGGCCATATTTCTCAATGGATCTTCATGAAAATTGGTCAGAATGTTCACCTTGATGATATCTAGGTCAAGTTCGAAACTGGGTCACATGCGGTCAAAAACTAGGTCAGTAGTCTAAATGAAACTTGTGACCTTAGGGCATTTTCATGGATCTTCAGAAAATGGTGGAATGTCACTTGTATATCTAGGTTGGTTTGATGGGTCGTGCGGTCAAATAGGTCAGAGGTCGAAAAATGAAAACTTGTGACGTTCTAAGCCTTTCTAATGGATTCATGAAATTGATCAGAATGTTCCTTGATGATATCTAGGTCATGTTCGAACTGGGTCCGTGCGGTAAATAATAGTTGAAATAAAACTTGTGACCTCTTAGAGCCATATTTTCATGGATCTTCATGAAAATTGGTGAGATGTTCACTTGATGTATCTAGTCAGATTCGAAGTGGGTCACGTGCCTCAAAATAGGTCATTAGGTCAAATATTAGAAAAACCTTGTGACTCTTAGAGGTCATATTTTCAATGGATCTTCATGAAATCGGTCAGATTTTTTTATCTTGATATTCTAGGTAATGTGCAAATAGGTCCTATGTCAAATAATAGAATAACGCGTCGTACTCGGTTCAACATGTGTCATGTGGATGGTGAGCGATTCAGGTCAAGTTCGAAACTGGGTCACATGCGGTCAAAAACTAGGTCAGTAGGTCTAAAAATAGAAAAACCTTGTGACCTCTCTAGAGGCCATATTTCTCAATGGATCTTCATGAAAATTGGTGAGAATGTTCACCTTGATTATATCTTAGGTTAGGTTTGAAACTGGGTTTCGTGCGGTCAAAAACTAGGTCAGTAGGTCGAAAAATAGTAAAACCTTGTGACGTCTCTAGAGGCCATGTTTCTCAATGGATCTTCATGAAAATTGATCAGAATGTTCCTCTTGATGATATCTAGGTCATGTTCGAAACTGGGTCACGTGCGGTCAAAAACTAGGTCAGTAGGTTGAAAAATAGAAAAACCTTGTGACCTCTCTAGAGGCCATATTTTTCATGAGATCTTCATGAAAATTGGTGAGAATGTTCACCTTGATGATATCTAGGTCAGATTCAGAAGTGGGTCACGTGCCTTCAAAAACTAGGTCATTAGGTCAAATAATAGAAAAACCTTGTGACCTCTCTAGAGGTCATATTTTTCAATGGATCTTCATGAAAATCGGTCAGAATTTTTTATCTTGATGATATCTAGGTCACATGTGCTCAAAAACTAGGTCACTATGTCAAATAATAGAAATAACGACGTCGTACTCGGTTCAACACTGTGTCATGTGGGGATAGGTGAGCGATTCAGGACCATCATGGTCCTCTTGTTTAATATGCAGCCTTGAAATTTTGATGACATACACAGTTTTGTACACAAATTGTAAAACTGAATTTTATTGTCCATGAATGTGACCTTAAGATTTTATTATCATTTTGACATTTGAAACATGTAGCTCATATTACTCAGGTGAGCGATCAAGGGTCATCATGACCCTCTTGTTAATATTCTACTATATTACACGTGTTTCATCAAAATATCTTTAACTCTTGGACATCAGAACTTAAGTTTTTACTTGTGACTGCTTGTGAAAATATTGTATCAGATGTTCTCTTGATGAAAGATATTTTGAACTGTATTTTGTAAATACTTTTTCAAAACATTTGATAAATTATGCTGCTACTATAACCTAACATGAAGAAAGTGGGGGTTTTATAAATTGTATTTTCAGGTTGTAAGTGTTTTGGTACAGACACTGAAGAGAGAAGGCGGCTAAAAAAACTGCAATTCAGGTGTGAGTTGTTACAGTTTGAAGAAAATGTGATTGAAAAGTGATTGTATTTTGTTCTGTGTGAGTCTGCTACAGTTTTGTTAGTTCCCTACTAATTCCTAGACAGATTATTAGGATCACAGGCACTTTTCCATCCATCGAGCATTCTGTCAGACTCCATATTTTTGTCCTATATGTAACTTCCTAAGACAAAGGCCAATTCTCAAACAACTTGGAACAAATTTTGACCATATCAAGGTGACTTTCATGTTCATAACCCAGAGTTGTGCCATGAAGGTCAAGTTTACAATAAACTGACATACATCAGTGACTTATAATATATCTTGGCGTAAATATAAGACACATTTTGTAAGAGAAGTTTGTTTATAAGCCAGTAGGGTCGGTCTTTACCGTCCTTGGGGATCAATTCTCATAGTTATTTTTTTTGGATGTAAAAAATTGAACGATGGTAGCTTTTTATGTTTTTAGCTTACCTGTCACATAGTGACAGGGTGAGCTTTTGTGATCGCCCTTCGTCCGTCCGTCCACAATTTCTTGTGAACAAGATAGAGACAACATTTTGCAAGCAATTTTGATCAAACTTGTACAAAACTTGAATTGGCATGATATCTCAGTTCCTTTCAAAAACTGGCCAGATCCCATCATGGGTTCTAGAGTTATTGCCCTTTAAAGGGCCAGAATTTGCTATTTTTGTGCGTCAACAATTTCTTGTCTGCACGATAGTGGTTTCATTTATGATTTTATTATGATTTTATTTTAACCAAACTTACACACAACTTGTATCACCATAAGATCTTGGTTCCTTTCTTCAACCGGCCAGATCCCATTATGGGTTTCAGAGTTATGGCCCCTGAAGGGCCAAAATTAGCTATTTTGACCTTGTCTGCACAATAGCAGCTTCATTTATGATTTGATTTTTACCAAACTTGCACACAACTTGTATCACCGTAAGATTTTGGTTCCTTTCTTGAACTGGCCAGATTCCTTCATGGGTTCCAGAGTTATGGCCCCTGAAAGGGCCAGAATTAGCTATTTTGACCTTGTCTGCACAATAGCAGCTTCATTAATGATTTGAATTTAACCAAACTTGCACAGAACTTGTGTCACCATAAGATCTTGGTTCCTTTCTTGAACTGGCCAGATTCCATTATGTGTTCCAGAGTTATGGCCCCTGAAAGGGCCAAAATTAGCTATTTTGACCTTGTCTGCACAATAGCAGCGTCATTTATGATTTGAATTTAATTAAACTTGCAGAAAACTTGTGTCACCATAAGATCTCAGTTCCTTTCTTGAACCGACCAGATCCCATTATGTGTTCCAGAGTTATGGCCCATAAAAGGGCCAAAATTAGCTTTTTTGACCTTGTCTGCACCATAGCAGCTTCATTTATGATTTGATTTTAATCAGACTTGCACAAAACTTGTGTCACCATAAGATCTCGGTTCCTTTTTGGAACTGACCAGATCCCGCAACAGGTTCCAGAGTTATGGCCATTGAAAGGACCAAAATTAGCTTTTTTGACCTTGTCTGCACAATAGCAGCTTCATTTATGACTTGATTTTAACCAAACTTGCACACAGCTTGTATCGAACCAAGATGTTGGTTCCTTTCTTGAAATGGTTAGATTCCTTTATGGGTTCTGGAGTTATGGCCCCTGATAGGGCCAGAATTAGCTATTTTGACCTTTTCTGCACAATAGCAGCTTCATTTTTGATTTGAATTTAATCAAACTTGCACAGAACTTGTGTCACCATAAGGTCTTGGTTCCTTTCTTGAATTGGCCAGATCTCCTAATGGATTCCAGAGTTACGGCCCCTGAAAGGGCCAAAATTAGCTATTTTGACCTTTTCGGCTTAATAGCAGCTTTGTTGTTCCTGTCCTTTGGGCTTCATCAGTCAAAATTTTGCTCGATGTAATCCTTTGGGCATAAAACTACTGGCCTGATTTGAAAATAATTTTATTTGAAGTAACTTTAAGAAAATTTCAACTATATTTTCTCATAATTCTTTTGATTGATCTGGATTATGATTCTTTGATCTTCTTGTCCTTAAGTGCAATGGTAACAGGTGAGCGATATAGGGCCATTTTGGCCCTCTTGTTTAGAAAATCTTTGTTAAAAGTTTTGCATGCAAGTTCATACGCTATTACTAAAAGTCATATAGATTTGAATTTTCTTTTTCTAGATCAATTATCAACCAGACTGGGTCAAGTCCCATAACTCTGTGATGTATTTTTGGCAAATTATGCCCCCTTTCCTTTTGGACTTGGGAAACTGTGGTTAAAGTTTAATATGCAAGTTACTTAAACTAATGCAGATATTGAATTGAAACTTCATGTGTGTCTTCAGGGTTATAAAACTAGTTGATAACATCCAGTCCCATAACTCTGACCAGCATTTTGGCCAAATATGCCCCTTTTGGACTTAGAAAATCCTGGTTAAAGTTTTGTGTTCAAGTACATACAGCTATTACTTAAAGGCATATATCTTTGAAACTTATTTTTTATTTTTCTAGATCTATTACTAACCTCACTGGATCAAGTCCCATGACTCTGACATGTATTTTGGGCAAATTATGCCCACTTTTGGACTTAGAAAATCCTTATTAAAGTTTTACATGAGAGTTACTATCCCAAAACAAATGCAGATATTGAATTTAAACTTCACATGTGTCTTCGGGGTTATAGAACTAGCTGATAGCATTAAATCCCATAACTCTGACCTGCATTTTGGCCAAATTATGCCCCGTTTGGACTTGGAAAACCCAGGTTTAAAGTTTTACATGCAAGTACATACTTACTTAAAGGCATATAAATCTGAAACTTATTTTTCATTTTTCTAGATCAATTACCATTCTCATTGGATCAAGTGCCATAACCTTGACATGTATTTTGGGCAAATTATGCCCCCTTTTATACTAAGAAAATTTTGGTTAAAGTTTTACGTGCAAGTTACTATCTGCAGAACGAATGCAGATACTTAATTGAAACTTCACATGTACCTTCAGGGTTATAAAACTAATTAATTGCATCAAGTCCCATAACTCTGACATACATTTTGGTAAAATTATGTCCCCTCTTGAACATAAAACTTCCGGTTAAGTTTTGCATGCAGTTACTATCTCCAAAACAAATGCAGATACTGCATTGAAACTCTATAGATATTTTAACTTTTTGGAGTAACATTTTCCTGCTTCTGGGACAAGAATTGTTGAGCATTGGCTGTCTTACGGACAGCTCTTGTTGTCTTTACTTTTAAAGCTACATAAAAACACTGATTGACCTAAAAACATATTTAACACCTTTACCATTATGGTGAATCTGGGTACATAATATTAGACCATTTACGGTCATTTTCAAATAGACTATTAGCGTTGTATAACTAAAAAATCTAAACAGAGTTGAATATCTAAAGTCTTGATCTGGAGCTTTTGTTAGCTGTCTTTGCCTTGTGTTTCCTGTACATCCAACATGTCCTCAAATTTCTGTCATTTTCACTAAATGTTAGAAACTTAGAAACATTCAAAATGAAGAAAAACTAAAGAAAAAATACTAAGCCACTTTTTACTGTTGCATAGATTTGGATTGGTGAATAATCAGACTTTTTAATAAACTGTTTTTCGTATAGAAATTATTCAGCTGAACACTTAAAAATCAGTATTTTGTTACAAAAATATACTTCTGTCTTATTTTCAGAGGGATGAAAATCTGATCCGATACTTTGTTGTGGAAAGGGTAAAATTCATGTGGAACTCTGAAGAAGACAAAGACCAGAAACTTAGGTAAGTTGATTATTTCATGACTTCATTAATGAGAATATGAATTTTTCAGAGAAATATAGTGTTTCAGAAATATTTTTCACTGCAGTGAAATTTTCCTATTAGGTGTTCTAAACTAATTAAAATTGACATCATTATATACATGACGTAATGTATGTTGCTGAAAGAAACACATTTGTAATTATGCAGCTATATTAGTTAATTTTTGAAACAGTGTTTACAAAGTGTTTTTGGCTGTTCTAAAACCAAAGTATTTTTGGGAAGTCTAGCATACTGTTTAGCTGTTACAACATGTTGCTGTAAATCCTGAGAATATAATCTGACTGCAAACAATGGTTGTAACTAGTTTCTCAGCAACAAAATGTAATTTGTTCTTGTCTATTGCTGAATCTGGGTTAAAATATAGATTATTATTATCCAGTTATAGATTTACTCCTCAGTTCTTATATTTCAGAGGGTTAGAAGTTAACAATACATGTTCATATTTCCATGAGGTGAAAGGTTTGAGCTGCGAACACCAAAGCAAAAGGTATAATTTCCTTGTCAGTTTTTATTTTGTTCTAAAGTTATAATAATAATAACGACTTTATTTTACGTGGATAACATATTTGGTGTTTAACCAATTTTCAATATGGTCCACATTATCAAACAAAAAATACAAAATTAATTACAAAATTTACAAATCAGAGAACAGTAATGATTGATAAATATACAGCTGAGAAACAAACCTGAAAAGAAAGTTTGATAATGAACAAATGTAGCATAAAACACAACAAGATAATAAAAGAAAGAGCAAAGGCATGCATATATACACATATATTACAAACTTAAGAAAATTTTGCTTAAACCATAAAATTACATATTTAAATTGGTGGTCCCAGCCTGAGAGTACTTCAATTGAAGGTAGGAGTTTTTGAATTTTTGAATATTTGAATTTCGAATATATGCTGGAATAGCATTCCAGATTACAGGTCCAGAGTATGATAGGGATTTGGGAAAGAATTCCATGCGTGGTTTGGGGACAGCCGGTTAGCATTATCTCTGGATCTAAGTTTAAGCTCACCTGAATTTTGCAGGTACTGAAATTTATGTTCTCCATAGTTTCTTCAAAGAACGACACCAAGCCAATTTCAACCATACCTCCCAAGAATGTTCCTTTGATTGTCACATTTCAGATTCCTTCAAATTTAAGTCAGCCTTTGAGAAGTTTTGTTGCCATGGCAACCAAAAGGAAAGGCTTTAAAATCTTTTTTGCCCAAAAACTGCTGGTACGATTTAGAAATAAGTCCTCGGAAATGTTCCTGGGGTGACCCACTACTAAATTCCTTCAAGCTCCCGCCCACATTACCCCCCAGTCTCCCAAACCACCTCAACCCATACAGAGCTTAAGATAGAAATGCATTTAAAAGACTTATTCTCATATACTGCTTGACAGATCTTTACCATCATGATAGGGTCCTCTCCCACATTTGTTCAGATGGGAGATGAGGTGCTAGGCCCTTTTTAGGGGACCACTAAAGCTAAAAATAGAAATATCTTTTCATAAACGGCTTGATGGCTCTTCATCAAAACATGGTCTGTAGCATTTGTATAAGCATACATGTGATAAGTTCAGAATCCCAAAACTGGAGGTTTGCCATTTTTCAGCTGGAGTTGGGGTCTCAAAACTGGAGGATTTTTATCGACATAAATTAAGCGCGCGGACACATAACTTAGAGACAAAATCCAACATTTTTGGCCACACAATAACTTATATAAGTCTACACCAGAAGAAACAATCCTCATAACTCTTGATTTGAATTTTGACAGAGTTATGCCACTTTTTAACTTAAGTTTTTTTGTTAAAGTTTAATATAATGTCTAATATCTCTGTTACATTCAAAGCTATTGACTATTATGCCCTTTTTACTGGCAAAGCATTAATTGCCCATTTTACTGGCAAAGAGTCGTTTTACTGGCAAAGAGTCAATCATTGAGGAAAGTCGAGCATGCTGTCTTACATAAGCTCCCTCTTGTTCTAACTTTAAATTTTCTTAACAGATTAAATTTGTAGAAACAAAGTCTCAATTTAGGTCTGAAATGGTGGTGAACATGCATTAACATTAATCTACTCGAGGACTGGGAAAAAACAAAGCTCTAAATTGGTCTGAACACAACTCATAAATTATGTAAATTCCTTACCCCACCCACTTTCGTATAAAAATATTGAAAACAGAAAAATAGAAAACAGAAATGCATCAACATGTATTTACCCATACCAAAATAATGTAGATTGATGTTATCAAATAAATGAGTGTGTTTTCATCCAATTTCAATGAAATAAGTCCAATTTTAGTAGCAAATTAATTTGGTAAACATTGGAAGAAAATGGCGTAACTGCATAAGGGGAAATAACACTCCTGTTCTAAAAATAGTAATAGGTTGGTTTTTCCAACAATTATTTATGTGATTTTATTATCGAACAAAACTTTGCTTTGAATAATCATAATTCATTTCAGTTGGGAATTATTTCTTATGACTGGGAGTTTTTTGCTTCAAACTTGTAAAAAATGGAGCCTAATTGGCATCGAGAATGGGCCGATATTCGGCCCCATTACACAGGTGGAAAAGGCCCTACTTGTCTAATCCCTTATCAAAACAAACAATTAATAATTCACCTGTGAAAAACAACTCTTTCCTCAAGCTACATGTGTCAAACATGTATAATACACAACAGTCGGTGACAGTAAACATGTTTGGCACTCCTCGGTAATTATCAACCCCGTCATAATACTGATTTTTTTTTTTTTTGAAAGGCGGGAGAAATATGGTTTTGGTCGGGAGATGGGAGGCAAGGTGAAAAAATCGGGACTTTGACCCTCCCGCGCGGGAGATCACATGTATGGTATAAGTTCCTCTCTCAAGTTTGTTCAAATTAGGGCTGTCATCGATAGAAACGATATCGATGTATCAACGATATTTTTTTGTCGATCGATTATCGATTCCCATTTTCAAAAATCGATATTTTACAGAGAGAAAAAAACTACCCAAATAAACACTCAGACCCTAAAAAACAACTAAAGTTCACAAAGTTGTAAATTTGGATAAATGCAAAAAAGGAGTATAAAGGAAATAAAAATGAAAGATGTATTAATTTTTATGTATTTCTTTTATTTCATAAATACAAATACAACACAATCAAACAGAAATATGGAAAGTAGGCAATAAAACTTGAAATAGCATTTACAGGAAGGTATATTGTATGCATATGAACAAATAGGTCGTTAATCTAACTTAATAATCAATATATCGATGTATCGTCGATATTTGTCTTCTGATATATCGGTATCGTCGATACGCCTAAGACCCAATCAATGACAGCCCTAGTTCAAATAGGGTCCATATCCCCTTTAGGGTTGCCAGAGCTAAAAATAGAAAAGTGTTTAAATGATTTCTTCTCCTGAACTGTTTGATGGATGTTCATGAAACTTGGTCTGTAGCATCATTATAGATCTTCTTCCAACTTTATCTAAATGGTGGCACTTGGCCCCTTTTAGGGGCTACTGGTTTATACAAGACACATTTATTACCATTTATGATTCAGTATTAAGTCATACATGTATTCAAGGTTAGCAACCAAGGTCAGCTGTGGCTCTCTTACTTTTTTAGTTTATTATGTTTATAATAATAATAATAACAACAACAACTTTATTTTATGAGGCTACACATTTGGATTATCTAATATTCAATTTAGGCCTCAAGGTACTGGTGTTTGATATGTTACAGTACATTTGTATTTACAAAGGATGTATATACATTGTGGTAACACAGAACCTTGACATTGTCTATAATTACCATATTATCATTCCCTGTACCCACATTATCCTTGTACATCTAGAACTTTTTAGGCTTTAATAAACACTGAAAAAAAATGTCTCTTCTTTTGAAGTGAAATGTATGAAGTTCAGTTGTAATGGTAATGAGATGCAGGTCTTTGTCCTACATGGTGAGGGAAACAGTGTATGGCATTTTTGGAAAACATGTAATAGGTAAGTAGATCATTAAATTTTGTATTTAGAATCATTTTTATACGCCCGTTTGAAAAACGGGACGTATTATGGGAACGCCCCTGGCGGGCGGATGGGCGGGCAGGCGGGCATTCGGCGTCCACAGACCTTGTCCGGAGCATATCTTCTACATGCATGGAGGGATTTTGATGAAACTTGGCACAGTTGTTCACCATCATGAGACGGAGTGTCATGCGCAAGAACCAGGTCCCTAGGTCTAAGGTCAAGGTCACACTTAGAGGTTAAAGGTCAAATTCAAGAATGACTTTGTCCGGAGCATATCTTCTACATGCATGGAGGGATTTTGATGAAACTTGGCACAGTTGTTCACCATCATGAGACGGAGTGTCATGCGCAAGAACCAGGTCCCTAGGTCTAAGGTCAAGGTCACACTTAGAGGTCAAAGGATACAAGAATGAAAACTTTGTCCGGAGCATTTCTTCTTCATGCATGGAGGGATTTTGATATAACTTGTCACAAATGTTCACCACTATGAGGCGGAGTGTCATGCGCAAGAACCAGGTCCCTAGGTCTAAGGTTAAGGTCACACTTAGAGGTCAAAGGATACAAGAATGAAAACTTTGTCTGGAGCATTTCTTCTTCATGCATGAAGGGATTTTGATATAACTTGACACAAATGTTCACCACCACGAGATGAAGTGTCATGCGCAAGAACCAGGTCCCTGGGTCTAAGGTCAAGGTCACACTTTTTTTTTTTTTTTATTTATTTATTTTTTTTTTTTTAAGATTAACTTCCCTTAGTTGTTACTATAAATAACTTATATTGTAACTTTTTTATAATTGACCATAGGGAAAAACCAAGACCACTTTTCTGTGGTACAACATAGATGTTACTTTCAAATTTTAGGTGTATTTTAAGGTCTCTCTACCTGGTAAGGAATTTTTTTGTGGACTTAGGAAAACAAAAGACTTACAATGATTACTAAACAACCACAAAATTAAAAATCATTTGCAAAATACAGCAGCTAGAGTAAAGAAATTTGCTGTGACGGGCGTATATTGTGACATTCTGGCACTCTTGTTCACTAATCCATCTGCACTAAGAAAAAAGTAAACTTAAAAAAAACAAGTAAAATTTTATATAAAACCCATTTTACAATTGAAGGGAGGTAACTCAATTTTGAAAAAGAACACTAAAATTCCCTTGCTAATTTGATATGTTAGTAAACTAGTTTTTAGCTTGGCAACAGAGCTGTTTCACTGACTTGTCCATCAATTTACGTGACAGCTTCTGTGTCCTGGACTCCATATCTTTGATTTAGTTAAGATTTTATATGTAAGCTGATGTCACTTTTGGGAATTTATAATACTTTGCACACTTGTTCACTGTGATAATCTGACATGCGGTACTCCCGTAACATAACTCCCTTTTGGGTTTTTAATAAGTTATGGCTGCCCACTTAGCTCAATAGGAAGAGTGCAGATCTATGTACAGTGAGGTTTTATGTTCAGATCTATGTATAGTGAGGTTTTATGTTCGATCCCCAGGCTTTTTGCATGTTCTCCATGACAATTTGATAAAAGAAATTGTGTCTGAAGTCATTCTTACTTCACCTCTTATTCATGTGGGGAAGTTGGCAATTTTCTTTCAGAGAACAGGTTTGTACTGGTACAGAATCAAGTTAGGCTAACTGCCCGCCATAACATAACTGAAAAACTGTTGAAGAACTGCGTTAAACCCAAAACAAACACACAAACACATACATGTATGCAAGAAAGTTATGCTTAAGTTTTTAGCTCATCTTTACGAGGTATAAAGAGAGCTATCCCACTTGACCTGGTGCCGGCGTCTTTCAGCGGCCCTACCTTGGTTAAAGTTTTTTTACACTTTCTCTTTTTTCATCATATCTCTGTAATTACTTAATGGATTTGATTCAAACTTTAAGTACAGTCGAGTCCACTTAAAACGAACTCGCTTGATACGAATTTTCGGATTAAACGAACAAGGTCCGAATTCCCCGGCCGAGTCCTTCTATTTTCTTTGTAAAATTATTTCGGTAATAGCAAACTCGCTTGATACGAATAATCTGTAGATACGAACACATTTTGGAAGTCCCAATAAGCTTAAATATTATACTTTTCCATCTTTTGATATGAATTAATTTTAGAAGTCGGGCCCGTTATAAAATGTGTTGAAAATAATAATATGGTCAAGCTTGTGCCGCTTGGTAATTGAACAATGGAGTAGTTTACACCTATTCACAAACAAACACTCGGTCCTCTGTGTATCATGTCAATATAAAATAATTTAATCAATTAACAGGTCAAGATTTAAAGAGGTGTAAATAATTTTAAACACATTATTAACGTTCTAGTGTCGATACAGGTAGGCTGTGTCTTCCAAAATATACAAACTTTTATACCTCTTAGAATTCTTGTTATATAGTACAAGCTTCAATGTTGGCGGTGGTTATAATTTGGCGCTCTTGACCTCGAACGCACATTAAAAATTAAATTAATACAGTTTTACCTGTTTAAGTATGACTTTTCTTGAGTAATTTCAATGTTATCTGAATGAATTAACTTAATCAGTTTAAACTATTAACTACTTTCATGTATCATAATATTGGAATTTATTCACCGATGATACCGGTGATACTGCCCAAATTGCTCGGACAAATTATCTGTTCATACATTCATTAATACGAATTTCGTTTGATACGAACATATTTCTTAGGTCCGGATGAGTTCGTATAAAGCGAGTTGACTGTAGTTATTCCTCATTGTCACCCACATCATCTGACATAGGGCCATTACTCTTGCATCAATATTTCATGATTTTCACTTAGGCTTTTGAGGTTATTTTAAGGTTTGATGCACTTTCACCTTATCTCAGTTATTACTGAATGGATTTGATTCAAACTTGAAATAGTTGTTCAACATCATCACCCACATTATATGACACAAACTGCATAATTCAGGCACAAATTTATCATGAATTATTCCCCCTTTTTACTTAGAATTGCTGGTTAAAGTTTTGATGCATTTTCACTCTATCTTTGTCATTACTGAAAGGATTTCATTCAAACTTAAAATAATTGTTTAATATCATCACTCACATCATATGACACAAGTTGCATAACTCTGGCACCAATATTTCATGAATTATGCCCCCTTTTTATACGCTCGTTGGGATGTATTATGGGAACGCCCCTGGCGGGCGGGCGGCATCCACAGACTTTGTCCGGAGCATATCTTCTACATGCATGGAGGGATTTTGAAGAAACTTGGCACAGTTGTTCACCATCACAAGACGGAGTGTCATGCGCAAGAACCAGGTCCTTAGGTCTAAGGTCAAGGTCACACTTAGAGGTCAAAGGTCAAATTCAAGAATGACTTTGTCCGGAGCATATCTTCTTCATGCAGGGAGGGATTTTGATGAAAGTCAGCTCAATTGTTCATCATCATGAGACGGAGTGTGGTGCGCAAGAACCAGGTCCCTAGGTCAAAGGTCAAGGTCACACTTAGAGGTCAAAGGATACGAGAATGAAAACTTTGTCCGGAGCATTTCTTCTTCATGCATGGAGGGATTTTGATATAACTTGGCACAAATGTTCACCACCATGAGTTGGAGTGTCGTGCATGAGAACCAGGTGCCTAGGTCTAAGGTCAAGGTCACACTTAGAGGTCAAAGGATACAAGAATGAAAACCTTGTCCGGAGCATTTCTTCTTCATGCATAGAGGGGTTTTGATATAACTTGGCACAAATGTTCACCACTATGGGACGGAGTGTCTTGCACAAAAACCAGGTCCTAGGTCTAAGGTCAAGGTCAAACTTAGAGGCCAAAGGTCAGATACAAGAATGACTTCGTCCGAAGCATTTCTTCTTCATGCATGGAGGGATTTTGATGTAGCTTGGCACAATTATACACCATCATGAGACGAAGTGTCATGCGCAGTTCCCTTCTTTAGAATTACTTCCCTTTGTTGTTACTGTAAATAGCTTATATTGTAACTTTTTCATTACTAGTCGTAGGGAAAAATTGAGACCACTTTTCTGTAGTACAACATGCATGCTACATCCAATTTTGAGGTCTATTTTGACCAATTTACCAATTTCTACCTGGTAAAGATTTTTGTGTGGACTTGCAATTTTTTTTTTTTTTTTTTTTTTTTTTTTAAAGATTAACTTCCCTTAGTTGTTACTATAAATAACTTATATTGTAACTTTTTTTATAATTGACCGTAGCGAAAAACCAAGACCACTTTTCTGTGGTACAACATAGTTACTTTCCAATTTTTGGTGTATTTTAAGGTATCTCTACAGTCTGGCACTCTTGTTCCTAAGAATTTCAGGTTTAAGTTGTGCTGCACTTTCACTCTATCTCAGTTATTACTGAATGGATTTGATTCATACTTAATTAAAGTAATTGTTCAGCATCATCACCCACATCATATGACTCAAGGTTCATAACTGTGGAACAAATTGTTATGAATTATTCCCCCTTTTTACTTAAAATTTTAGGTTAAAGCTTTAATGCACTTTTACTCTATCTCTGTTATTACTAAATTGATTTGATTCATACTTAAAAGTAGTTGTTCAACATCATCACCCACATCATATGACACAAGGTGCATAACTCTAGCACTAATTATTATCTTCCCCCCACCCTTTGGGAGAGACATATTGTTTTTGCCCTGTCCGTCCGTCCGTACCTCACACTTCATTTCTGAGCTATAACTGGAGAACCATTTGACCTAGAACCTTCAAACTTCATAGGTTGGTATGGCTTATTGAGGAGACAACCCATATTCTTTTTGGGGTCACTTGTCAAAGGTCAAGGTCACAGGGGCCTGAACATGGAAAACCATTTCCGATCAATAACTCGAGAACGACTTGACCCAGAATGTTGAAACTTCATAGGATGAGTGGTCATGCAAAGTAAATGACCCCTATTGATTTTGGGGTCACTCCATCGAAAGTCAAGGTCACAGGGGCCTGAACATGGAAAACCATTTCCGATCAAAAACTTAAGAACGACTTGACCCACAATGTTGAAACTTCATAGGATGATTGGTCATGTAGAGTAGATGACCCGTATTGATTTTTAGGTCACTCTGTTGAAGGTCAAGGTCACAGGGGCCTAAACATTGAAAACCGTTTCCAGTCAGTAACTTCAGAACCACTTGACCCATAATGTTGAAACTTTATAGGATGATTGTTCCTGCAGAGTAAATGACCCTATTTGTTTTTGGGGTCACTCTGTTGAAGGTCAAGGTCACAGGGGTCTTAACATTGATAACCATTTCCTATCAATAACTTGAGAACCTCTTGACCCAGAATGTTGAAACTTCATAGGATGATTGAACATGCAGAGTAAATGACCCCTATGGACTGTGAGGCTACTCTGTTAAAGGTCAAGGTCACAGGAGCCTGAACATGGAAAACAATTTCCGATCAATAACTTGAGAACCACTTGACCCAGAATGTTGAAACTTCATAGGATGATTGAACATGCAGAGTAGATGACCCCTATTGATTTTTGGGTCAGTCTATTAAAGGTCAAGGTCACAGGGGCCTGGTCATGTAAAATAATTTCCGGAAAATAACTTGAGAACCACTTGACCTAGAATGTTGAAACTTAATAGGATGATTGGACATGCAGAGTAGATGACCTCTATTTATTTTGGGTCCACTTGATCAAAGGTCAAGGTCAAAGGAGCCTGAACAGTGACTTGAGAACCACTAGGCCAAGAGTGTTGAAACTTAGTGGGATGACTGGACATGCCAAGTAGATGATCCCTATTGCAGCCAACCATCATTGTCTCTTTGACTTTCGCTCCTGACCCCTATTGACTTCTTGCCTATAGAACTTTGCATTGGGAGAGACATGCGCTTTTTTACAAAAGCAATTTCTAGTTATGAAATTGGTGCCAGAGTAATGCACCTTGTGTCATATGTGTGTGATGCATTTTCACTATATTTCAGTTATTACTGAATGGATTTGATTCAAACTCGAAGTAGTTGTTCTACATTATCACCCTCATCATATGACACAAGGTGCATAAGGGCTCACATGGTTTATAAAGACTTACATAGGAAAAAAAATTGAAAAAGCTCTTGTCCAAAACCACAGGGCCTAGGGCTTTGATATCTTGTATATGACATCATCTAGTGGTCCTCTACTAAGATTGTTCAAATTATTCCCCTAGGGTCAAATATGGCTCCGCCCTGGGGATCACATAGACTTATATAGGGATTTTTTTTTTGAAAATCTTCTTGTCCAAACCAGAAAGACTATGGTTTTGATATTTTGTAATGTAGCATCATCTAGTGGTTCTCTACCAAGTTTGTTCAAATTATCCCTCTAGGGTCAAATATGGCCCCGCCCCAGGGGTCACATGGTTCATATTGACTTACAATATAGGGAAAAACTTAGATTCTTCATGTCCACAACTTATATCATTCAAATTTGGACCACATGGTATTGTATAGTTTTGAGTGGCAAGATGAACTTTGACATGAGTTGACCTTGATCTTGACCTAGTGACCTACTTCCACATTTCTGTAGCTACAGCCTTCAAATTTGGACCACATGCATAGGTTTGTGTACTGAAACAAACTTTGACCTTGTTATTGACCTAGTGACCTACTTTCACATTTTTGAAGGTACAGGCTTCAAATTTGGACCACATGCGTAGTTTTTTGTTCCAAAATAAAATTTTGACCTTGATTTGGACCTCGTGACCTACTTTCACATTTCTGAAGGTACAGGCTTCAAATTTGAACCACAAGCATGGTTTTGTGTACTGAAATGAACTTTGATCTTGATATTGACCTAGTGACCTACTTTCACATTTTTGAAGGTACAGGCTTCAAATTTGGACCACTTTCTATAGTTTTGTGTTCCAAAATAAAATTTGACATTGATTTTGACCTAGTGACCTACTTTCACATTTCTCAAGCTGCAGCCTTCAAATTTGAACCACATGCATAGTTTTGTGAACCGAAATGAACTTTGACCTTGAGATTGGCCTAGTGACCTACTTTCACATTTCTGAAGCTACAGGCTTCAAATTTGGACTGCATGCATATTTTTATGCCCCCGAAGGGAGGCATATAGTTTTTGAACCGTCTGTCCGTCTGTCAGTCTGTCGGTCTGTCAGTCTGTCAGTCTGTCCGCAATTTTCGTGTCCGGTCCATATCTTTGTCATCAATGGATGGATTTTCAAATAACTTGGCATGAATGTGTACCACAGTAAGACGACGTGTCGCGCGCAAGACCCAGGTCCGTAGCTCAAAGGTCAAGGTCACACTTAGACATTAAAGGATAGTGCATTGATGGGCGTGTCCGGTCCGTATCTTTGTCATCGATGGATAGATTTTCAAATAACTTGGCATGAATGTGAACCACAGTAAGATGACGTGTCGCGCGCAAGACCCAGGTCCGTAGCTCAAAGGTCAAGGTCACACTTAGACATTAAAGGATAGTGCATTGATGGGTGTGTCCGGTCCATATCTTTGTCATCGATGGATGGATTTTCAAATAACTTGGCATGAATGTGTACCACAGTAAGACGACGTGTCGCGCGCAAGACCCAGGTCTGTAGCTCAAAGGTCAAGGTCACACTTAGACATTAAAGAATAGTGCATTGATGGGCGTGTCCGGTCCATATCTTTGTCAACCATGGATGGATTTTCAAATAACTTGGCATGAATGTGTACCACAGTAAGACGACGTGTCGTGCGCAAGACCCAGGTCCGTAGCTCAAAGGTCAAGGTCACACTTAGACGTTAAAGGTCATTTTTCATGATAGTGCATTGATGGGCGTGTCCAGTCCATATCTTTGTCATTCATGCATGGATTTTAAAATAACTACGCATGAATGTGTGGCACAGTAAGACAACGTGTCGCGCGCAAGACCCAGCTCCTTAGGTCAAAGGTCCTAAACTCTAACATCGGCCATAACTACTCATTCAAAGTGCCATCGGGGGCATATGTCATTCTATGGAGACAGCTCTTGTTGTGTTCTGAATTGAAATTTGACACTGATTTTTACCTATTACCTACTTTCACATTTCTCAAGCTACAGCCTCCAAATTTGAAGCACATTCATAGTTCTGTCTATCGAAATGAACTTTGACCTTGAAATTGATCTAGTGACCTACTTTCACATTTCACAAGCCACAGGCTTTCAAATTTGGACCACATACACATTGTTTTGTACCGAAAAGAAATTTGACCTTGATTTTGACCTTGAGCTGGTCTTCAAATTTGGAACCTTCAAAAATGGCTCCGTGGATTGCGCCAAGATCACTCTGTAATCTCTTGTGAGGTTAATAGGTTAAAGGTCAAGGTCAGATTAAACCAGAATGGTCGAACTTTGTTTACAGTGAGCATATAATTTCTGTTCCTTGTGCAATTACTATATGCATCAAGGGGGGCATTTCGTGTTTGACAAGCTCATTTGTCAAGCCCGCTTGTGGAAGCGAAGGTATGGTTGTCCAAATGGATGTTAGGTGTATGTGCGTGTGTGTGCATCTGTCCAGATTTGTTTGTCGGGACCATAACTTTGACAGCTTATATTGTAACATTTTTATGCCCCCCTTCGAAGAAGGAGGGGTATATTGTTTTGCGTCTGTCGGTTGGTCGGTCGGTAGGTCGGTCGGTCGGAATGTAGACCAATCCGTTTTTCTGGATGATAACTCAAGAACGCTTGGGCCTAGGATCATTAAAGTTAATAGGGAGGTTGGTCATCACCAGCAGATGACCCCTATTAATTTTGAGGTCAGTATGTTGAAGGTCAAGGTCAAAGTGACCCAGAATAGTTAAACGGTTTCCGGATGATAACTCAATAACACTTGGGCTTAGGATCATGAAAGTTGATAGGGAGGTTGGTCATGACCAGCAGATGACCCCTATTGATTTTGAGGTCAGTATGTTAAAGGTCAAGGTCACAGTGACCCTGAACAGTTATACGGTTTCCGGATGATAACTCAAGAATGCTTGGGCCTAGGGTCATGAAAGTTTATAGGGAGGTTGGTCATGACCAGCAGATGACCCCTATTGATTTTGAGGTCATTAGGTCAAAGGTCAAGGTCACAGTGACCAGGAACAAGAAAATGGTTTCCGGGCAATAACTCAAGAAAGCTTGGGCCTAGTGTCAGGAAAATTGATAGTGAGGTTGGTCATGACCAGCAGATGACCGCTATTAATTTTGAGGTCATTAGGTCAAAGGTCAAGGTCACATTGGCCAGGAACAGTTAAACGGTTTCTGATCTTTTTGTCCGAAACCACAGGACCTAGGGCTTTGATATTTGGTATGTAGCAAAATCTAGTGGTCCTCTACCAAGATTGTTCAGATTATTTCCCTGGGGTCAAATATGGCCCCACCCTGGGGGTCACATGGTTTATATAGAATTATATAGAAAAAAGCCTTGAAAAGCCTCTTGTCCAAAACCACAGGGCCTAGGGCTTTGATATTTTGTATATGACATCATCTAGTGGTCCTCTACTAAGATTGTTCAAATTATTCCCCTAGGGTCAAATATAGCCCCCCCCCCCCCCCCCATTTGTAATGTAGCATCATCTAGTGGTTCTCTACCAAGTTTGTTCAAATTATCCCTCTAGGGGGTCACATGGTTCATAAAGACTTGTATAGGCAAAAAACTTAGAATCTTCATGTCCATAACCTACATCATTCAAATTTGGACCACATGTATAGTTTTGAGTGGCAAGATGAAGCTTGACATGAGTTGACCTTGATCTTGACCTAATGACCTACTTTCACATTTCTGTAGCTACAGCCTTCAAATTTGGACCACATGCATAGGTTTGAGTACCGAAACAAACTTTGACCTTGTTATTGACCTAGTGACCTTCTTTCACATTTTTGAAGCTACAGACTTCAAATTTGGACCACATGCATAGTTTTGTGTTTCGAAATAAAATTTGACCTTGATTTTGACCTAGTGATCTGCTTTCACATTTCTCAAGCTACAGCCTTCAAATTTGAACCACATGTATAGTTTTGTGTACTGAAATGAACTTTGATCTTGAGATTGACCTAGTGACCTACTTTCACATTTCTAAAGGTACCGGCTTCAAATTTGGACCACATGCATAGTTTTGTGTACCGAAATAAAATTTGACATTGATTTTTACCTAGTGACCTACTTTCACATTTCTCAAAATACAGCCTTCAAATTTGAACTCCATGCATAGTTTTGTGTACCCAAATGAACTTTGATCTTGAGATTGACCTAGTGACCTACTTTCACATTTCTGAAGCTACAGCTTCAAATTTTGACCGCGTGCATATTTTTGTGGTCTGAATTGAAATTTGACATTGAATTTTCTCAAGCTACAGCCTCCAGATTTGAACCACATGCATAGTTCTGTCTGCCGAAATGAACTTTGACCTTGAAGTTGATCTAGTGACCTACTTTCATATTTCTCAAGCCACAGCTTTCAAATTTGGACCACATGCAGTGTTTTGTACCGATATGAAATTTGACCTTGATTTTGACCTTGACCTAGTCTTGAAATTTGGAACATTAAAAAATGGCTCAGTGGTGGGTGCCAAGATCACTCTGTGATATCTTGTTAGGTTAATAGGTTAAAGGTCAAGGTCAGATTGAACCAGAACGGTAGAACTTTTGTTTACAGTGAGCATATAATTTCTGTTCCTTGTGCAATTACTGAATGCATCAAAGGGGGCATTTCGTGTTCGACGAGCTCTTGTTTTTACTGGTCATAGGGAAAAATCAAGACCACTTTTCTACAGTACAATATGCATGTTACATCCAATTTTGACGTGTATTTTGACCTATCTCTACTGGTAAGGATTTTTGTGTGGACTTAGATATTTTTTAAAGATTTTCTTCCATTTGTTATTACTATAAATAACTTATATTGTAACCTTTTGCAATCATTTTTTATTTGGCATAAGTGTTTGCCTCACTGAGACAGGGTGTCATGTGCAACTCCTAGTCCTTTTGATCAGCTTGCGGGCTCGACATGTTGCCCGTGGGCATCTAGTGTTAGCCCCCTGTCACACAGTGATATGGTGAGCTTTCGTGATCACCCTTCGTCTGTTGTCCGTCGCCAGTCCATCCATCTGTGCGTCATCATTTTCTTGTCTGCACAATAGTGGTTTCATTTATGATTTTATTGTACCCCCCCGACAACAATGTTGTAAGGGGGGGTATACTGGTTTCAGGTTGTCTGTCTGTCTGTCCGTCTGGCCGTATGTCCGTCTGTCCGTAGACGCAATCTTGTGCGCACCATCTCTCCTTATCCCCTTGACAGAATTTAATGAAACTTCACACAAGTGATCAGTACCAATAGTAGTTGTGCATGGGGCATGTTAGGTTCTTTTAGAAAAAAAAATTGCAGAGTTATGGGACTTTGTTTTTTTGTTACTGTACTATATACATAGACACAATCTTGTGCGCACCATCTCTCCTCATCCCCTTGACACAATTTAATGAAACTTCACACAAGTGATCAGTACCAACAGTAGTTGTGCATGGGGCATGTTATGTTCTTTTAGAAAAAAATTTGCAGAGTTATGGGACTTTTTTTTTTTTTTGTTACTATACTATATACATAGACACAATCTTGTGCGCACCATCTCTCCTCATCCCCTTGACACAATTTAATGAAACTTCACACAAGTGATCAGTAACAACAGTAGTTATGCATGGGGCATGTTAGGTTCTTTCAGAAAAAAAATTTGCAGAGTTATGGATTTTGTTTTTTTGTTACTATACTATATACATAGACACAATCTTGTGCGCACCATCTCTCCTCTTCCCCTTGACACAATTTAATGAAACTTCACACAAGTGATCAGTAACAACAGTAGTTGTGCATGGGGCATGTTAGGTTCTTTCAGCGACAAAAATTGCAGAGTTATGGGACTTTGTTTCTTGTAAACATACTATGTACATACAGTCTGCATATGCAATCTTGTGCGTGTTTTTTGTTACTATACTGTATACATACAGTCTATATACATACAGTCCACATAATTATGCAATCTTGTGTGCGTCAAATTGCAATGTACTGTGTCAGTGCATGCGGGGGGTACATTCATCACCTTTAGTGATAGCTCTAGTTTTAACCAAACTTGCACACAATTTGTATCACCATAAGATCTTGGCTCCTTTGTTGAAATGGCCATATTCCGTTATGGGTTCCAGAGTTAGGCCCTTGAAAGGTCCAGAATTAGCTATTTTTAGCTCACCTGAGCCAAAGGCTCATGGTGAGCTATTGTGACCCCTCAGTGTCTGTCATGCGTCGTCCGTCCGTCAACATTTCCTAAAAAAATCTTCTTCTTGAAAACCACTGGGTAGAATTACACCAAACTTCACAGGAATGATCCTTGGGTGGCCCCCTTTCAAAATTGTTCAAAGAATTTCATTCCATGCAGAACTCTGGTTGCCATGGCAACCAAAAGGAAAAACTTTAAAACCCAAAACCACAGGGCCTAGGGCTTTGATATCTTGTGTGTAGCATCATCTAGTGGTACTCTACCAAAATTATTCAAATTATCCCCCTAAGGTCAAATATGGCCCCACCCCGGGGGTCACATGGTTTATATAGAGTTATATAGGGAAAACTTTGAAAATCTTCTTGTACAAAACCACATGGCCTAGGGCTTTGATATTTGGTATCTAGCATCATCAACCGTATTTTGGTGTGTATAGGTCGCACTTTTTCTACCCATTTTGCTGCCTGAAAAAGTTCCTGCGACCTATACGACAGAACATTGCCAGCAGGTTTTTTTTCGGGCCAATTTTCTCACCATAGCTCTCGCAAAATTACGTGCATCTGTTACGAACGAACAAAATGGATAAAAAATATCAATATCGGCGGCTTTTCAACCAATAGCGGTTACTTTCAATAAAATATATCGTAAATAACCCATACAGACTATTAAAATTACGAATGACTTTAATTCAAAGATGTTTTTGCAGTCTGAATTACGTTTGTTTCTACTTTCGTTTTACTGGACGCCATTGACATGTACTCCGGGTTGGATAAAATCTGGACAGATCCGTCCTCCATTCCAAACATTGTTTATACTAATTCTTAGCGTATTAAAAAACTTCAAAGATAATTTTTTACTTTTGATTTTTAAATAAAAGAAATAAATCCAAACAGAGATATTTTGTTAATCTTTTTACTCAGAATCAAAAGAACGCGGTTAATTACATGACACGGAAAGGTGTTATAATTGCTGTGGAAACAATTCACACTTAAACTTGCATGATAACAGAATGTAAACGCAAACCGTCTGCTGCCAATTAGTGTCAAAAAGCCGCTTTTCTTTGATGTAGTCTGTTACCGATACTACTGTTGGTACGAAACAGTTGGGAACGAAAATAACACTGTCCGATTTCCACCCATCAGGTTCTGATAATAATTCAGTCCGCGGCATCAGTATGGCCGCCGTCATAACTTTTTTGCCGGTAAATATTAAATATTGCTGGGGAAAAAATCCGAAATTTAACTGCGACTAATACGCTAGAAGATAAATTTTCCGACCATTTCCAGAGCAAAAATTAGATGCGGACTATACATTACCGCGACCAATACACACCAAAATACGGTAGTGGTCCTCTACCAAGATTGTTCAAATTATCCCCCTAGGGTCAAATATGGCCCTGCCCCAGGGGTCGCAAGTTTTACAATGACTTATATAGGAAAAAAAGGTTTAAAAATCTTCTTGTCTAAAACCACAACACTTAGACTTTTGATATTTGGTTTGTAGCATTGTCTTATGGTCCTCTACCAAGATTGTTCAAATTATCCCCCTAGGGTCAAATATGGCCCTGCCCTGGGGGTCCCAAGTTTTATATAGACTTATATAGGAAAAAGCTTTAAAAATCTTCTTGTCTGAAACCATACGACCTAGGCTTTTGATATTTGGTATGATGCATTGTCTAGTAGTCCTCTACCAAAATTGTTCAAATTATGCCCCTTGGGTTAAAAGAGGCCCCGCCCTGGGGTCACTTAGTTATAATGTGAGTTATATAGGAAAAATACTTAAAAAATCATCTGATCCTATTTCCAAGACTATTTAATTATGATTACCTGATGACCCCAAGTAATATGATGTCACTTGATTGTGACCTTGACCTACTGACCTTATTTCTTGTTTTTTTAAGATACAGCCTTGAAATATTGATGACTTACACAGTTTTGCACACAAATCGTAAAACTGAATTCATTGACCATGAATGTGCCATACTGACTTTCTTAATATTTTATCATCGTTTTGACATTTGAAACATGTAGCTCGTATTACTCAGGTGAGCGATCCAGGGTCATCATGACCCTCTTGTTACCTTTTCTGCACAATTGCAGTTTCATTTAAGATTTCATTTTAACCAAACTTGCACAAAACATGTATCACCATAAGATCTTGGCTCCTTCTTGAACCTGCCAGATTTCATTTTGGGTTCCAGAGTGAATGCCCCTGAAAGGGCCAGAATTGGCTATTTTGACCTTATCTGCACAATAGCAGCTTCATTTATGATTTGAATTTAATCAAACTTGCACAAAACTTGTGTCACCATAACATCTCTGTTCCTTTCTTGAACCGACCAGATCCCATAATGGGTTCCAGAGTGAAGGCCCCTGAAAGGGCAAAAATTAGCTATTTTGACTTTATCTGCACAATAGCAGCTTCATTTATGATTTGATTAAAGCAAACGTGCACACAATGTGTATCACCATAAGATCTCAATCCCTTTTTAGATGCCTTGGTGTCCGGCTGTCTGTTGGTTAACATTTTCCCTTCCGCTCTGTAACTCTTGAACCCCTTAAAGGATTTCAAAGAAACCTGACACAAATGTTCACCTCATCGAAACAATGTACAGAGTACATATTTCGGATGGCTCACTTCAAGGTCAAGGTCACACTTCGGGGTCAATAATTTTGACCTTCTTTTCATTAAGTGCAGTGATTACAGGCAAGCAATATAGGGCCATTATGGCCCTCTTGTTATTTTTTTTATGCCCCCAAAGGCAGGCATATTAGTTTTCGACTGTCTGTCCATTCATTTGTTAGTTTGTTTGTTTTTCACAACATAAACTTTTTGCATGAAGGCACTTTACTCACGAACCACTGCACCTAGGACCTTCAAACTTCACATGCTGATAGTACTTATTGAGTACACAACCACTACAGACTTTGGGGTCACCAGGTCAAAGGTCAAGGTCACCAGGTCAAGGCACTGCGGGGGCATTTGTCACCATTAGTGACAGCTCTTGTTTTCAGCAGAAAAGTTGATGCCATTGCAAAACTGACCTTGCAAGACCTGAAGGACTGTATGCAGGCCAAATATCCAAACCTATTCACCTGAATTGAATTGCTGTTAACTCTCCCTTCTAGCTCTGTGGATGCAGAGCTAGGATTATTTCAGTGTTTAAAGTTGTTTCTTTTTTAAGTCATTATTAGTTGAAATAATCCTAGTCTTGTTTTATTGCACTTAGATAAAATTGTTTTATTTTCTCTGTTTTTTAGGATGAAAATTACAAAAAATGACTGGAGATCTTTGCTTAGTTCTAGCTCTCTGAGTGATTTGATGTTAATCCACTCAGAGACTGAGTCTGTTGAGAAGTTTGATCCATTGGATTCAATATTATTATGGAATTCCAGTGGTAGTAGGGCTAGGAGACCATTCTGCAATGATAAAAAGGTAAAGAAATTTACCACATAAACCAGCTGAACAGATTATGGCACCATTACCTAGTATTTGTTGTAGTGTGCCAATGAGAGCATTTGTCCATTCGGCATTGGATTATGTGGGACCTTCCATAACTGTCCAAGGTCGAGGAAAACGGCCTCAAATTTGATATTTATGTCTGTTTACTTGTCTGAACACATGGGCTGTTCATCTTGAAATCTCATTTGGAATAGATACTGATGCATTTCTAAAATCATTTTATCAATTTGCTGGTCATAGAGGTCTTCCAGGAACAAACTCAAAAATGGAACAAACTTTGTCGATAGTGAAAACGAACTCAGATAATTAGTAAACGCGCTGAATCATGATCAAATAAAAGAAAAGACAGCAAATAAAGGAGTTCAGTGGCATTTCATTCCTACATTAGTGCCACATTGGGGAGGTGTACATGAAATCATGGTGAAAAGTGCTGAACGAGCCATTAATTCCATGTTACAGAATGCTTCAGTGTCAGATGAGGAACTTATGACCGCATTTGTAGGAGCAGAAGCTCTTATCAATATGAGACCTCTTATTTATCTTACTCCAAATCATTTCCAACATGGACAAATAGGAGGGGAGTTCGCACCTGAGAGCCTTGATACAAATGATTTCAACCCTACAAATGGTGCGAGTTCAAGAGTTAGTCTGAAACTTTTGGGGTTGTTGGATTTGTGAGTGGTTGCCAAACCTGTATACCTCTGAGAAATGGTACAGAGTTTGACCAGATCTGAAAGTTGGAGATGTCGTTATCATGGTATAGCCTTGGCCTTTAGGTGGTGTTACATCCATTCATACAAGTCACGATGGTCATGTGAGAGCAGTTAACATTTTAGTAAGTTGTAAAGAATTCACACAGCCCATTACAAAGTTAAGCCCATTAGAAATTAACAGCAGTGATTAATAGTAATGTGTTATGCAGAAATATTGCATTTTATATGACAAAAAGTGTAAATATTCTTGCGTGTGGAGGGCATAATAATACCTCTAAATGATTTCGTGTGTGGAGGGCATAATCCCTAAAAAATAATTTCGCATGTGGAGGGCATAATAATCCCTCAAAAATAATTCTGCGTGTGGAGGGCATAATCCCTAGAAAATAATTTCGCATGTGGAGGGCATAATAATCCCTCAAAAATAATGCTACGTGTGGAGGGCATAATAATCCCGCAAAAATAATGCCATGTGTGGAGGGCAAAATAATCCCTCAAAAATAATGCCGTGTGTGGAGGGCATAATAATCCCTCAAAAATGATTTCGCATGTGGTGGTCATAATAATCCCTCAAAAATAATGCCATGTTTGGAGGGCATAATAATCCCTCAAAAATAATGCCACGTGTGGAGGGCATAATAATCCATCAGAAATAATGTCGCGTGTGGAGGGCATAATAATCCCTCAATATATCTTAAGATAAAGAAATATCTGAAACATTATATTATAATCTTGGACAAAGAGAAAGACAATTTTCTTTTTCAGGAAAAAGGAAGATGCGCTGTATAAAAAGATGAAGAAGATTGTATTATCATTACTATTTATTGTAATTTTTGACATGTATATATTTTCAGACATATAATTGAATTATTGTATCACATAAGGCAGTTTTTCAAAATGTTTGAAATCAATGATACAAAATTAAAAACATGAATACTTTTATTATTTGAATGCATTGTATTGATTGTAAGATTAAACGAGACTTACCTTGGTAAGTTGAAGTTTGATTGATATTTTATCAACCACTAACTCCTTAAGGGATCAAATAGAGATGACGTAGCTCATTGGTTATATGAAATCAATCTTCAGAGTCTTCAGTCAGGCATGAATATCATATTTATGCCTAGCAGGGAGCATTGAATAATCAAGCCCCCGGGAGTGGAGGGTGGGTGTTTGATCCCTTAAGGAGTTAGTGGTTGAAAAAATATCAATCAAACTTCAACTTACCAAGGTAAGTCTCGTTTAATCTTACAATTTTATCTCCCACTTAACTCCTTATAGGGATCCAGCAGAGACTTTAGAGTTGATTATTTAATGATAAGTAATGATAATGATATCAGTTATGCGTTAAGATTTGTATATTCAAAAAACTAATAATAATGTAAATATCATCAAAGTTCCTAAATGTATTTCATTTCTTAATGATAGTTCATCATTCAGCGAGCATTCATCTCACTGCAAATAGTCACATAGTTCATAACACAACAAAAAGTTCATTTATTTTGTACTGCATACTGTACAGACTTTTCATGAATAGGTTTGTCATAAAACCTACTAAATGTTTTTACATTGGACCATCCTGCTGTCCTTGCGATTTTTTCAAGCGAAATTCCTTTTTGTTTGGCTGTACTTGTAGCGACAGCCCTTGTACTGTGAGTGGTGAAACTGACATCAATTCCAGCTTTAACCATGATAGTTTTTACCCATCTAGCAACTGTTGCCCGAGACACTCCTCTGTGTGGGACTTGAGTACTTATCAGAAGCTGTGTTTCCTTTGGATCTTGCAGTGCTTTTGTGTGATTGATATAAAGTCGAAATGTTTCTACAATACATAGGTTCTTATTCTTCACATATTTTTTCAGTATAATCAGTTCCAAATGGTATTTAGGTCTCGATTTGTTTAAGTAGATAATTTGGTAATATTATAACTTGTTCATCATTCAGCTGTAAGTCACTTAATTTAATCAAATGCAGTGTTTGGCACCTCTGTGCACTCAATAAAAGGAAAAGAATGCATTATTTACTCGACAGGAAAATAAGGGAATCATCTTTTACATTGCATAAGTAAATGAACACAATATCAACATCCCATACTGACGTATGTCTTGGTATGTTTGGTCTGTTATGAAATACTCCTTTCATGAATTTTTTTAATAAACTGTTAGAGCTGTAATCAACACCGTCGCATGTGGTGGTATAGGCATTTAGAGCTGTAATCAACACCGCCGCATGTGGTGGTATAGGCATTTATAGCTGCCCTTACAGTTCCTTATGCACTGTAACTAACTCCTAGTTTGTACATTTGTGATAGAAACTTTATGACATTCTTCAAAGCTGGGTTAATTGAATCAACTGATTTCTTAGTGCTAAATGATAACCATCTTTTAATGAAAGATGAGTATTGTGCCCATGTGGATTTTCTCCATCTGTCGATAATAAGGGCGGCAGCATGTCCTGAAATGCCTTGTTTACATAATGCTTCCCTGACAACCTGAAAACTCCCAACACCATTTTCTTTAGTGGGTGTTGATATGACGGCTTATGTGGAAGTTGATTGATGTTTTGCGTTGACGGAAGGAAGTACCTGGGCTGACTCATCAAATGCAGCAATTGAGGCCACCAGCTTTGCGTTGTCCAAATCGGAGTAACAAGAACCACTTTTGCTTCGTCCAGAACAATTTTCTGTAGAACTCTCGCCACCAGACTGAAAGGGGGAAACATATAGAGAAAATCAGAATTCCAGTCTAATGAGAATGCATCTATTGCCCATGCATGTGTATCAGGCAGTCTTGAAACATACTTGTCTAACTTAGAATTCAGTTTAGATGCAAACATATCAATTTGAGGCATTCCATATTTATTGCAAATTTTTTTGAATACACTTGTCCAACGACCATTCTAGGTCATCGTTAAAATTTCTCGACAATCTGTCTGCCTCAACATTTGAAACACCTGGTATGTGTGCAGCACTTAAATGTATATTTCTTTTTATACACCAAAACCATATTTTGCGGGCGTGAGTATTCAACTCTGAACATTTCCCTCCAAATTTATTTAGATATGCACAACACATGGTATTATCTGTGTAAATCGCGTTTACTGTTGCATAATGCAATCAATCCTAGTTCACATGCTTTTAATTCAAGGATATTTATGTGTAGGTTTTGTTCTTCTGGTGACCATATTCCACTGATTTTAAGGTTTTCATCTTTAATGCATGCCCCATAGCCAAGAAGGCTAGCGTCTGTATGTAACAAAAGAGCAGGATTCCCATGAGAAACATTTCTGAATGAAAATGGCAAATTATCAATCCACCACTGGATATCTGATCTAATACTGTTGGTAATTTTCATGAATGATTTGTAGTTCCCCTTTCGCATTTTCAAGTTACGTTCCCTTTCTTTTTCTAAGGGCTTATAAAAAAGCGGTACGTACTTGATTCCTGGTTCGACTGCAACTAACTTGCCAATAAGTTGGGAAAATACTTGGATTGTTACAGAATTTTCTTTCAATATTAAATTTCTATGCACTGTACAATTTGTTGGGAAGGTATGAAGCAAGATTTGGCCTGATTGATTGTCAGCCCTAAATTGTCCAATAAAGAAACTGTGTCTCTAATATTATTCAAACATAATTCATATGTTTGGCCTTGTAAACAAGAATCATCAATGTAAATAGTGCTTAGATGGCCTTTGGCACGAAGTGAGGCAAACACAGGTTTTTAAAAGAATTTTAGTGAAGATTTTAGGGGCAGTTAATCCCATCACCAGGGCTGTAAACTGATATTTCTGTCCATTGTAAATGAAGCGAAAATATTTCCTTTTCATTATTTGCAATTGGGATAGAATAAAATGCATCCGAAATATCTACTGACCCAAAATAACTGTTTTTTTGTCATTAAACTGACTGCAGTTTTCAAAGTTTCCATTTTGAAATGTATGTATTGCATGTTAGTGTTAAATTTTTTCAGGTTGAGTATTATTCGTGCTCTGCCATCTTACTTGGGTCTGGCAAAAATGTTTGAAATATATTCCCCTTTGTCTTTGGTGAAAACAGGCTCTATAATGTTGCATTGGAAAAAGCATTCAATTTCTGTATCAATTTTCTTAGCTTCTATATCAGAAAATTTTAAAGGTTGGGTAACTAGTTTGAAAAGGTCTTCTTTCTATTTCAACAGAATATCCACATATTGTGTGTAAGATCCATTTATCTTTAGTTATTTTCTGCCATTCATTAAAGTTAAAACGAGTTTTACCAGCAATAAAATTATCAGGAGTGTTAATCAGTTTAAAATCCTTGCCGGTACTTACTTCTAATATTTGCTTTTTTGGTTGTAAGGCTGTTTTCCTTACTTCCCGAATGCTTTCCCAAAGATTGCTGATATGTTTCCAAATGGGTTTGATGCCAGGCACTCTGCTGTGTTATTTAAGAGACAGGATGTCCCAGGCTTCTGTCCCCCCTCTGTTTCCCTAAAAAATCCTTTGGTTGTTTAAGGCCTATGCTATTTTGAAATTATGAATTAGGTGGGTGGGGTACATGATATTATTTCTAAGGAATTTCGAAGTTACTGTGAAACAAACGTTATTCAAATGTGACAATACATCAAAACCATGAAGTGCTGAACTCTTACTTTAATTTAAAAAGTAAAGTGGGAAAAGTTATCAGTTTGTTCGTGTCACAATTTTTGGGGTACTTGTTCTATGTCATCGTGCATAACTGCAAAACATACATAATAAAGTAAACTATCCGTGTAAATGAGCTGAGAGCCATTTTTAGCTCGACTATTCATAGAATAGTGAGCTATTGCACTTGCCCATGCGTCGGCGTCGGCGTCTGCGTCCGCGTCCCGATTTTGGTTAAGGTTTTGTATGTAAGCTGGTATCTCAGTAACCACTTGTGGGAATGGATTGAAACTTCACACACTTATTCACTGTGACAAACTGACTTACATTGCACAGGTTCCATAACTCTATTTTGCTTTTTTACAAAATTATGCCCCTTTTTCGACTTAGAAATTTTTGGTTAAGGTTTTGTATGTAAGCTGGTAACTCAGTAACCACTTGTGGGAATGGATTGAAACTTCACACACTTATTCACTGTGATGAACTGATCTACATTGCACAGGTTCCATAACTCTATTTTGCTTTTTTACAAAATTATGCCCCTTTTTCGACTTTGAAATTTTTGGTTAAGGTTTTGTATGTAAGCTGGTATCTCAGTACTTACTAATGGGAATGGATTGAAACTTCACATACTTGTTCACTATCATGATCTGACATGCACTAAGCAAGTCCCATAACTCTACTCTCTTTTTTTTCAAAATTATGCCCCTTTTTCGACTTAGCAGTTTTTGGTTAAATTTTTGTATGTAATCTGATATCTCAGTATCCACTAATTGGAATGGATTGAAACTTCACACACTTGTTCACTGTCATGATCTAACATGCACTGTGAAGGTCCCATAACTCTACTTGGCATTTTTACAAAATTATGCCCCTTTGACTTAGCAGTTTTTTGTTAAGTTTTTGTATGTAAGCTGGTATCTCAGTATCCACAAATTGGAAAGGATTGAAACTTCACACACTTGTTCACTGTCATGATATGACATGCAGTACAGAGGTTCAATACCTCTACTTTGCATTTTACAAAGTTATGCCCCTTTTTCAACTTTTGTATTCATTCAATTGACAAGGCTGTTGAATAGTCGAGCGTTGCTGTCCTCCGACAGCTCTTGTTTTATTTCCGTTTTTTACTTTCCTAAAAAACGCATTACAATTTACCAGGTGTTGGCAAAATTTGTCATTTTTGTGCACATGCCTTTACACATGAAAGAAGTCCGAGCTATAGGTATGGCGTGCGAGAAGGGCCTGAGCGCTTACGTAGTGCTCGTTTACAGGGATTGTACTGCTCAGATAAATATATATATAAGTCCGCAAAGTGCAACAAAAGAAATAGCAGTATTAATTTTTGTAATAATAATATTTATTTACAAGGTATGTCTGACAAATTGCATGGAGAATTCTAACTTTAGAAAGCTTCATTTTCAAGTACCTGATTTTTTTTCACTTTGGTTAAAAAAAGAGTTTTTTACAATAGATAATGACTGACTATAGAAGGTAATAAAAATACCCCTGACCTAGAGAATGCTACAACCTACTAAACTTCAGAGTTTGCTTAAAATTATATTGAACACATTTGCTTTAAGATGAAAAATAAACTAGAACTCTATGATAAAAATCAAATCATTTCGGACATGTTAGACTGTGAGAAAGCAGACATATCGTACGTATTATTTAGCATGGATGATTTGAACTGTAAATATATACTTGTTACACTTAACATTTAATTCCACGAGTACACACACATATACATATATATTTACCTTTTATACATTAGGAATATGTTTGTTTTACCTGTAAGATTAAAGCATTAACCCCTGGTGAAAATATAATGCATGTGGCGTTCACTGTTGATATATAATTGTAATATTATATTTTGACATTACACTGAAACAAACAAACCCTTTTTGCATATTCATTTATATAAACAAACAAACAAACAAAAATGGGAACAATTTTTATTTTGTTTGGTTGAGAGTAACACCGAAACGACACAACAAACTTTTCCCAGTTTTTTTTTTTTTGGTGGGGAAAGGCTCCAGGGGCTCTTCCAGACATTTTTTGGGCCTCAGACTAGTACCTAGATCGAGACACTAACCTCAGTTGGATGGCTTCCTTACGTGATAAGTTTTACACCTCAAGTGAGTTTTTGATCCCATGTCGGTGATTGGCGAGGAATTCGAAGCCTGCGACCATGACCATCAATGTTCAATTAAATTTCGTAAACATAACTGATACTGTCAATGACATTTAACACATCAGAAATTACAAATGGTTTGCCGAATACACCATACTTTTAATTACAAAAGTTTACACACCATGTGGGTTGGAAAGCACGAAATTTACATTCTTGAATGTATATGTGAATCGTCGTGTTTGAAATGTAAACAGCGGCATAAAAGTAACTGTTTTCATGTTCGTGGTAAGAATCAACTTGTGATTGTCAATGTTCCTGATACGGAATATATATGAATGTATAAACATGAGAGGTTTCATCTTACAGGACTTACAAGAACATAGTAAGCGGTTGTTTATGTTCTAGTAACCTTTGACACTGATTTCGAGGACAGGCCGGGTTTGTGACATATACATGTTTGTTGTTGGGCTGGAAAAAGATAGGTCCAAAATTTAAACTAAAAGCTAATTATTGCATAAATTCTTCGTTATTTCTGTGCATATAATTCGGTTGTTTAAAGGTTAAAATATCAGAAAATTACAGGAAATAAAACATATCTTTGAAAAAGTCCCGATCTTTCATCATTTGTTTGGTTGGCGCATGATTACAAATTTAATGTTAGTAGGCCGTGATGTCCATGAAGCCGTGTAAAGTGATGACACGTTGGTTTTATTTTGTAATTGTGAGTGATCGTTAAGTGATCAGAAAGATCGGACAGTGGGATATTATAAAAAAGTGATGCTTTATTTAGATTAGAAAGTCAGTCGTACTCTACAACAAGGAAATCTAAGGTAAAATACTCCTTTTATTTCGTTCTCTGAAGAAAACATGGCGGACATATTTTTGTAAAAGAGCGGTGCACGTGTGATTCGTGTAACACAGTTTAACGACGTTTTCTTAGAAAACTAACACTCAGCTCATTTACACTGACATATCCTTGATTGAAGAATATATATATTGTATATATATGAGAGACTTACGGTACCAAATACTTACCCCGAAAATTTCTATGCATTTTCTTCTAGCGCACTGTTGGGACATGTTTTGAGTGTCATTGATACTTTATAATTTATTTGGAGATATATTTTCTTATAATTATTAGTTTCTTTTTGATCCCCGTGCATTTCTCGTGTTATTACGACAATCTCAGTTTTACATAGGAATTTGCATCTTCAAAATAACATAGGCCTTAACTGTCATACTGATGTTTTTGGTGCTGTCTAACTGTTTTGTTTGATCGGTTAAATTGTCACCAAACAGTCCGGTGGCTGTGATGGGGGTATCAGCTGAGCATATTCAATGGAACTGCGGGTCAAATTCCTTCCTTATTTTCTCTCTTCTCTGAAGATTTATTGTGTTAATATTCCCACACAAAATTTTGAAAAAGTCCCAGATGCATTCTTTCAGATACCTGGTGTCTGGTTCTTCGTTTCTCCAGACATGATTCATAGCCTGTACTAAAGGCCCTGCTGCTTGATTTAGTTGACTTAAGACACCTTTGTTGAGTTACATTCGATGATTCAACAGAATTTTTCAACTGGTTCCACAGAAAACCATCGATTCTTGGCACTTGCAATGGCTCCACGTTTTCAGGTCTTAAATATTTGCTTGAAAGTTCTTTCAGTTTATCATTATCTACTTTAGAAGGGCGTAAAGCTTTGTTGACACGTCTGGCCACTTCCTCCTTTAATGGGGCGCTGAATTTTTGCTCTTCCCCAAAAAACTCGTCCATATCAGACATAAACGAGTCACTGAAATTGGGTTTCTCATCTGAAACAGGCGGATTTGAAATCAAATCAACGATATCCGAATCGTTATTGTCCGAATCCGGCTGAGCATGGGATGACTTCGCTTTTTGGAAGCAATGACGTCGTTGTTGTTTTTCCTTTTTAATGAGGTTACATCATCCTGCATTTGTTTGTCCCTAAAAGGCATGAATTGAGCTAGTGAATGCTTCTAATATGCATTCACCCTTCTCGATGAATATTTCGAGTTTGTTTACATCTGTTTGCTCCTTTTGCGCATGCGTGATTTGACTATTTCCGCCCGGACTGTGTTATACCAAAAGGTCATAAATTTTGTCAAAATTAATGTAATAGCTGATAGTCAGTCTTTAAAATGGTATATGTTATAGTACTAAAAACTTGAAAAAGTAACAGTGTTGCTGTATATATCAATGTTAAAGTGAGTTACTAGAAAGTACATGTACATTTCAAGTTGTTGTTGAAAGTACTGGTTTAACAAGGAAAATACTAGGTAGTTTGTTGTTTTCATGAAACTCATGTATGGTATTTAAAAGAGATTCTAACACGATCTGCAGCAATTGCTATATAAACATATAGCGAAATTGCCTATACATGAATCTACAATAAAATATGGTTGGCTGTTACATTTCACCCCCTATGATTGTGGCATAAGAGATTCAACTTCAGTTAAATTCAAATCATAAATGAAGCTGCTATTGTGCAGAAAAGGTCAAAATAGCTAATTCTGGCCCTTTAAGGGGCCATAACTCTGGAACCCATAATGGAATCTGGCCAGTTCAAGAAAGGAACCAAGATCTCGTGGTGATACAAGTTGTGTGCAAGTTTGGTTAAAATCAAATCAAATGAAGCTGCCATTGTGCAGACAAGGTCAAAATAGCTAATTTTGGCCCTTTCAGTGGTCATAACTCTGAAACCCATAATGGGATCTGGCCGGTTCAAGAAAGGAACCGTGACCTTATGGTGATACAAGTTGTGTGCAAGTTTGGTTAAAATAAAATCATAAATGAAACCACTATCGTGCAGACAAATGTTGACGCACGGACTGACAACGGAGGAAGGGTGATCACAAAAGCTCACCTTGTCACTATATGTAGTAAAATAGATTAGTTTTTTGTTTGAGGATGTTATTTTCATGTCAGTTTTTTTACATTGAAGTGAAATTCTAGTTGGTACAATATTCTTAGGCTTGTCTAAAACATTCGACCTCTTCAACCATTCGGTACTGCTGCAAAAACTTAAAATATATAACATTAGTAAGGAATCACTAGTTTGGTTTAAATCATACTTTTAAAAGTTATAGTTTCAAAAATTATGTATTTTTGGAAAAATATCTGAATCAAAGCAAATAATGTCTGGTGTCCCTCAAGGCTCTTTGCTTGGCCCTCTGCTTTTTATTTTAAATATCAATGATCTGCCCCAACATCTGAAAGACTGTTTCACTGATATTTTTGCACACGATACAACCTTAATAGCACACTCCCGTGTTCTATAAATAGAAAATACAGAAGTTATACCATAATGCAATGCGTGAATTGGGGACAAGGGAGCGTTTTCTTTATATATAGAATTATATATAGAAATATAAATTATAATTACATGCATCTCGCTCTGTGGCAGAGAAAAATCAGCATGATAGTAAGCATGATTAGATAATGATCTGTAGATTGCTTATGATAAGAAGAACACATTTCTTTTATATGAGTTTGCAATAGAATATTACATGTATTTGTTTTGTATGATTAAGTAAAAGCAGATAAACATTTTTCTTTTTAAAAACAGTTTTATTTTCCATTTTAGTATGATAATAAAAATATTATTAACAACGAGTAATAAACTGAAACAAAGTTTTATCTACAATAGTACTGATTTACTATACTGGTATCAGATCTGTATCCGAACAGTACCAGTATCCGAATTATCGTAATTTCTCCTTTCATGTAACCCTGCATAAAGGGATTACTATATGTTTTGGAACGCTGTTTCACAAGCAAGAATGGAGCGAAATTTTGTTCATCAATGGCAAGTGTTTACAGAGAAATTCTACCTTCTTTATTAAACAATCAACTTTCTGTTTTGTTAACATTTGAGGGATTCCACATGACACGCATGCGCGGAAGACAAACCCATGTTTGTCCAATTCCAGGGAGGTAAATCCTGAGCTTAAGATTTGCACTCCGTTGTAGAATTACTCTCCTTTTATAATTGGATAAAGTATTAATGAAATTGTATTGCTTTTGCATCACATGGGTCAGGTGTGAGAGGTCATGGGTTCGAATCCCAGTCAACACTTGAAAGTTTTTTCTTTTTTTATTTACTTTTTTTTTTAAATATATATATATTAACACAGCTTAAGGACTTAAAGTCGATATAAAACTCCTATATACCGAGAGTGCAATGTATACAGTAATCAAATAAACTACTGTCTACAAGCTAGACAAATACACAGTGTGAAAGGTGCTTGTCTGAAGTGTTGCATAATATGATTATACAGGTGCTGTACGGTACCGTAAGTAACGGAACGGAAGATAGTCACACCCTGGACGATTTATGGGAAAAAGTAGGAAAGGTTAATTCTTGCATACCAGACGGGGATTTCCGGTATCTTTACCAGTGCTGGAAAAATCCATCTTACACCCCGGGGTGTAAGATGACTCTCGTACTGTAAATGACGTATAACAAACTACATATATGTAGAAGATTTATGTAGTAATTTATGTTTTATTTTAAAAACGGAATAAAAATTCAATACCTTGACAGTTCCTTTTGGTTCCTGATAGCATATTTCTCGATTCAAATCACGTTATTTTATCAAAAATTCATAACGTTACATTGTAACTGATGAAACAAAACCGGAACTAAACATTGTTGTTTGTTTTGAAGCGTCATGACGTCTTTCCTGTTTACGGACATTGGTTTCCCGCGCTTTGTTTAAATACACTGCCATAAGAAATAGTTCTAAAAAGAAAGCAGTTCGATTGATTTTATTTGTATTATTATTTCTTGAAATCGGTATGCAAGAAAAAGATTCTGTCACTGGTTATAGGTGCAGGTGGAAATATCCGGCTCTCGGGTAACTGTTTAGGCGGTAACTCGGCTGGGAGCCTCGTTATGGCCTAAACAGTTACCCTTGAGGCGAGATATTTTCATCTGCACCTACAACCAGTGAAAGAATCTTATATTACATAATTTAAAATAAAAATTATAAAGGATTTTCAGTCATAATAATTTTAAAGCTGCTTACAGAACCATTTGTCAGAAACTGGTACCGTAGATAAACCAATTAACATTAATTAGACTGCCCTTTCGGAGCCCCTGTTTTTGGACGCATGCGCAGATAAGGCCGGTATTGTTTACATCCTTGCAAAGAGTAAAGACTAGGGTTTAACGATTTGTAGATTATTTTTGTAAACAATCTGTATTTAAAAATAAATATAATGAAAACCCTCATTTTTTATCGGAAACTGGTCTGAAAGCAGTAAAAGAATTGGTTAAATAAAATTTAACCATTAATGCATGGATAAAGAAAAGACTTATTCTTAAGCATGAAATGCATGTATAGTTAATATATGGAGACACATTTTTTAAAATGAAAATGATTAGAATTTCTGATAAGAATTTCATTTCAGTTGCTAAAAGTAAGATATGAGACATGTGTATGGCATCGACATATACATATAAAATATTAAAATTTTGATAACCCGGACCTATAGGTCACCTTTCATAAATATTTAACATTATTTAGTTTGTACTAATTTGTTTTCACTCGAATGTGTTGAAAGCTTCAAGCTTACTGGAACACTGTCGTTTATATGACTGAAAAATTGTTGAAAAAGACGTTAAACCGAACACACACACACACTTACTGGAACCACTCTTGAGTCCGCTTCCTGAAAAAATCAAGTACTGGTGTCATATGAGAAATCATGGTCATGATCCCAGTGGGGCTTGAACCCACGACTCCTGCATTGAGCAGTCGACACCTTATCCACTAGACCACGGCTTCCATTTTTGTTATACGCCCGTTTGAAAAACGAGACGTATTATGGGAACGCCCCTGGCGGGCGGGCGGGCAGCATCCACAGACTTTGTCCGGAGCATATCTTCTACATGCATGAAGGGATTTTGATGAAACCTGGCACAGTTGTTCACCATTATGAGACGGAGTGTCTTGCGCAAAAACCAGGTCCCTAGGTCTAAGGTCAAGGTCACACTTAGAGGTCAAAGGTCAAATTCAAGAATGACTTTGTCCGGAGCATATCTTCTTCATGCATGGAGGGATTTTGATATAACTTGGCACAAATGTTCACCACCATGAGGCGGAGTGTCGTGCGCAAGAACCAGGTCCCTAGGTCTAAGGTCAAGGTCACACTTAGAGGTCAACGGATACAAGAATGAAAACCTTGTCCGGAGCTTTTCTTCTTCATGCTTAGAGGGATTTTGATATAACTTTGCACAAATGTTCACCACCACGAGGCGGAGTGTCATGCGCAAGAACCAGGTCCCTAGGTCAAAGGTCAAGGTCACACTTAGAGGCCAAAGGTCAGATACAAGAATGACTTTGTCCGAAGCATTTTTTCTTCATGCATGGAGGGATTTTGATGTAACTTGGCACAATTATACACCATCATGAGACGAAGTGTCATGCGCAGTTCCCTTCTTAAGAATTACTTCCCTTTGATGTTACTATAAATAGCTTATATTGTAACTTTTTCATTACTAGTCGTAGGGAAAAATCGAGACCACTTTTCTGTAATACAACATGCATGCTACATTCAATTATGAGGTGTATTTTGACCAATCTCTACCTGGTGAAGATTTTTGTGTGGACTTACAATTTTATTTATTTTTTTTTTTTTTAAGATTATCTTCCCTTAGTTGTTACTATAAATAACTTATATTGTAACTTTTTTATAATTGACCTTAGGGAAAAAACAAGACCACTTTTCTGTGGTACAACATAGATGTTACTTTCAAATTTTAGGTGTATTTTAATGTATCTCTACCTGGTAAGGAGTTTTTTTGTGGTCTTAGAAAAACAAATGACTTACAATGATTACTAAACAACCACAAAATTAAAATTCCATTTGCAAATACAGGTGCTAGAGTAAAAAAATTTGCTGTGACGGGCGTATATTGTGACATTCTGGCACTCTTGTTATAGCTACTGTCACACTGCCGTGGATGGGCTTGCAGATAGGTTCTGGATAGCACCATTAACGCATCCGTAGAACTAATAACTCATTCATAAGTCATCTGTGGTATCCGTTCAGAAATCGGGGTGTATCCGCTCAAAATTTTGCCACAGATTGTAAAGTTTTGTTTTTTTTGCAAAATCTCAAACAAAGCCCTGTTCAACTTGAACTGAAACTACCAACAAGGCAACACTTACAAAATGAACTGATGATTTATATTGAATCAAACTATAGCCACATTCCTGTTCACAAGGCAAATACTGACTGGCAGAGCAGACAAGGGAGACAATCAAAATCCCCTACACTGAAAAATGACAGGGTGTTACAAAATCCCCTTCATACTTTTGCAGAGGGTATCATAATCCCCTCTGTGATTTTTACTTATTTTATCAAGTTCAAATACAACTATATACAACTTAAAAGTCTATTGCATAAAACACGTAAATACAATGCCTTTAGCAAACATAATATAATTTGGAGCACTGATATCTATATATCTATAATGTTAATCACAGAGGGGATTATGATACCCCCTGCAAATGTGTGAAGGGGATTTTGTAACACCCAGTCATTTTTCAGTGGAGAGGATTTTGATCAGGGGGGATTTTGATATACACTCAGCAGACAATGGTTGATCACAAAAGCTAACCTGATGAGCCCTATGCTCAATTGTTCCCAACATCTTCAAACTATACATTTTTATTGGCCTTTTAATACTTTTCTTGTATTTTAAGTCAAGAAGGCTTGTAATTACTCAGCAATTGGTGCCAAGAAGATACTGGTTCAAATCCGGCTAAAGTCTATTAGCTTTTTACGCAAAGTGATTAAGGTTTATACTAATACTATATCCTTACACAGTGATACCATCAACTGTGGAACAAGGTTCACATCCAAATGCTCAACAAACCCTATCTGGGAAACAAGTTGGCAGATAAAAGTTACAGACAATCATGATAGTTTTTTTTCTCACATTTAATTTTCTTTGACTTTAATTATAATAAGACATCCACAATAAAAGTACACTTTACCATCTAATTTACATGCTAACATTTTGATATTAAGAACAAAATACAAACTACTGTTTAATACTGCAAAATAATATTCCAGATGCTATTAAAAGTCTAATATGACCAACATTCAATGATGTATCGTACTCAACATTCAATGATGTATCCTACTCAACATTCAATGATGTATCCTACTCAACATTGGATAAATGAATATTTAATACTCATATGAAACATAGACAGTATGGACTTTTTCTTTTAAAATATTAAATAGGGTTATGTGTAAAATTAGACAATATCTTATTTCACAAACTGCAGAGATTACATTAAAATATGAATGGATAGTCTTGTGTGTCCAGATTTGAGGCGACATTAATAGAATATTAGCAATACTGTCAGTTGACCAGCTCATTATTTTAGAAATCAGTCAGTTATTATCCGATGTAGTTATTTATTGCGCATGTAATGCATTTTGACAAATCCTTTTAACCCATATCATGCTAGACACGGTTGATTTTGCCCTTGTGTCCAGCGCAGATCCTGATCAAGCTGCACATTCATGCAGTCTGATCAAGATCTGCAATGTTTGCCATTCAGTCAGTATCGTTTTTAGTAAGCACCCCTTTTAATTATCAATGGTTCTGTCCAAAATAAAAGATGGACAGGTTCATTATAGAAATTTAGCAGGGTAAGGGTTAAATAAGTAGGAAATGAGACTAGAAGAGAGAGGAACGCAGGCACACATACCGCGGGTGGCTTTAATTAGGCAGGCCCGGCAAACGTAGGGCGACTAAGGAAATGAACTTACTTCTGTAAATGCAGTTTTGTTAATATAAAATAAACTAGAAAGTTATATTTATCGGGCTTGGAACTTATGTAATAGGGTCAATTTATATATGCCCTCGCAACACAGTACTTTCTCAATTGAATTTTAACCAAAAACAGATTGATAAAAGTGTGACGAAAGTTACCTTAGCTATGTTAGTCTATTCCCTTTGAGCTAGGGTTCCGGGTTTTGCGCATGATATTTTGTCTTACAATGGTGAACATTTGTGCCAAGTAATATCTAAATCCCTTCATAGATGGCAGTGTTATGGACCTGACAGGAAAAAAGCCCTATTGACATTTGACCCCCATTGTGACCTTAACCTTTGAGCAAGGGCTCCAGGATTTGCGCACGACATGTCTCATCATGGAGAACATCTGTGCCAAGTAATATTTAAATCCCTTCATGAATGACTAGAGTTATGGACTGGATACGAAACAGACCCTGCTCATGCCATGTTAACATTTGACTGCTAAGTGTGACCTTGACCTTTGAGCAAGGGGTCTGAAAGTTGTGCATGACACATCATCATACTATGAAGTAAAATTGTGCCAATTGATATTAAAATCCCTTCATGGACGAGAGAGTTATGGACCAGATAGGAAAAAAGCCCTGCTGACCTTTGACCTCCAACTGTGACCTTGACCTTTAAGCTAGGAGTGCCAGTTTTGCGCAAAACATGTCGTCTCATCATGGGGAACATTTGTGTCAAGTAATGTTAATAGTTTATGAGAAAAGCTGACTTAAACATACTCAACCAAGAAAACTGATTTTATGTTTCTTGATGTACAGGGTCAGCTTAAGATGGTGAACAAGTGTTGCAAGTTTCAAAGCAATAGCTTTGATAGTTTAAGAGAAAACGTTGACCTAAACATAAAACTTAACCAAGAAATCTGATATTTTCTAAGTCCAAAAGGGGCCACAAATCTTGCAAAAAGCAGGATGGAGTTATGTTTCTTGCTGTACACGGTCAGCTTATGATGGTGAACAAGTGTTGCAAGTTTTAAAGCAATAGCTTTGATAGTTTAGGAGAAAAGCTGACCTAAACATAAAACTTAACCAAGATAACTGATTTTCTAAGTCCAAAAGGGGCGATAATTCTTGCAAAAAGCAGGATGGAGTTATATTTCTTGATGTACAGGGTCAATGAAAACTGTTTGACTTAAGAGAGCAGACATGCTTTTGGACACCGACCGCCCGCCGCCGCCACCTGCCCGCCATGTGTGTTCACATAATACGCTCCACATTTTTTCAGAGACGGGCGTATAAAAATCTTTTCACCTACTTTTATTTTTGCCAAAACCAAAAAATCTTTTTTTCTTTGTTCATTGCATCAATTTTTCTATACAAAAGTCAGATAAACAACTTTTCAGTTTGGTGTTGCCTAACTAAGATATCTAAATCTTTAAAGTTTTATACCAATACATCAGAACATAAAGTTGAAATTGAAATTTAAAAATTTCTGCTTTTCAAAATTGCTTAAATTTACAACAGAAATTCAAAATCTTTTTGGTGGTTAACTCAAAGCAACTGTCGATAATTTAACCCTTATCGTGCTGAACATAATTCATTCTGCTTTTGCGATCAGTGAAGATCATGATCAGCATGCACATGCATGCAGTCTGATCAAGATCTGCACTGTAGCCATTCAGTCAATATATTTTTGCACAATATGTCTGTAAATCTTCCGAAGGGAAGTATAGTACAAATCTGTGTTGAAATTTTACTCTTTATTTCGAATTTTCGGACACTTGTCCTTTTTCAAGAATATGGAAATATTTTTCTGACTAAGTAATATCCATGTAACATTTATATCACAGAAAATCAAATAAATAAATTATAAATGTTACATGGATATTACTTAGTCAGAAAAATATTTCCATATTCTTGAAAAAGGACAAGTGTCCGAAAATTCGAAATAAAGAGTAAAATTTCAACACAGAATATATTTTTGGTAAACATACCTTTTATTACAGTTAATGGTACTGTTGACATTGAAAGATAGACAAGTTCATTATATAAATTTAGCAGGGTAAGTTTAAAAATTTCAAAACTTCCTATTACCAACCTTGTGATTTCAGAATGAGGCATCATTTATAACTAAAGAATGAAAAATCTTATTTCAGAAATGTTGGATCAATAATAGGGCAACATTACTAAATGTTGGTGTAAACTGACTCTCTCAATATCATAAATGGTGTCCATTGGTTAAAAGGTATCAAACCATACTCACATTTCTTTATTTTAAAAGCTATAAACTTAAATATCACCTTTTAGTAATCAATGTGAAATATATAGTAAACAAAAAGGGCAAAAAAGAATCCCAACAAATATCCATGACAGCATATCAAAGGTTTAATTAAATCTGTGATATGGCATTAACAACAACAAAATGACAGATGGTATAAAAAGATTTTAAAAAGGACATAGATTTTCTCCTTTGGCCAAAAAGCCATATCTAAACTATGTTACTATTTTTCAATGCTAATAAATAATTGCGGCTAGAAATAAATCATTCTCAATAAAGGCCAAAAACACTCAAAGATCTGATCAAAAAGATATCCTTATAAAAATATAGCAAGATCAAGCAAGCACTTGTTCAACAAGAGGGCCATGAAGGCCCTGTATCGCTCACCTGACCTTATCAAGATCAATATTCTGACCAAGTTTCATTAAGATATGGTCATAAATGTGGCCTCAAAAGTGTTGAATAGATTTATCTTGTGATTTGACCCGGTGACCTAGTTTTTGACCCGACATGACCCAGATTCGAACTTGACCTAAAGATCATCAAGATTAACATTCTGACTAAGTTTCATGAAGATACAGTTATAAATGTGGCCTCTAGAGTGTAAACAAGCTTTTCCTTTGATCTGACCTATTAACCTAGTTTTTGACCTCACCTGACCCAGATTTGAACCTGACCTGTAGATCATTAAGATTAACATTCTGACTAAGTTTCATTAAGATGTGGTCATAAATGTGACCTCTACAGTATAAACTAGCTTTTCCTTTGATTTGACCTGGTGACCTAGTTTTTGACCCCAAATGACACTTTAATCCTACATGACCTAGATTCAAAATGGACCTTGAGGTCATAAAGATTAACATTCTGACCAAGTTTCATGAAGATACAGTCAAAAATGTGTTCTCTAGAGTGTTAACAAGCTTTTTCTTTGACTTGACCTGGTGACCTAGTTTTTGACCCCAGATGACCCAATATCAAAATCTTCCAAGATTTTATTAAGGGTAAAATTCTGACCAAGTTTCATTAAGACTGGGCCAAAAATGTCACCTCTAGAGTGTTAACAAGCTTTTCCTTTTATATGACCTGGTGACCTAGTTTTTGACCCTACATGACCCAATATCAAACTCGTCCAAGACTTTATTAAGAGTAACATTTTGATTAAGTTTCATTAAGATTGGGCCCAAATTGTGACCTCTTGAGTGTTAACAAGCTTTTCCTTTGATTTGACCTGGTGACCTAGTTTTTGACCCCAGATAACCTAATATCAAACTCGTCCAAGATTTTATTAAGGGTAACATTCTGATCAAGTTTCATTAAGACTGGGCCAAAAATGTGACCTCTAGAATGTTAACAAGCTTTTCCTTTAATCTGACCTGGTGACCTAGTTTTTGACCCCAGATGACCCAATATCAAACTCGTCTAAGATTTTATTGAGGGTAACATTCTGACCAAGTTTCATTAAGATTGGACCAAAAATGTGACCTCTAGAGTTTTAACAAGCTTTTCCTTTGATCTGACCTGGTGACCTAGTTTTTGACCCCAAATGACCCAATTTCGAACTCGTCCAAGATTTTATTGAGGGTAACATTCTGACCAAGTTTCATTAAGATTGGGCCAAAATTGTGTCCTCTAGAGTGTTAACAGTCAAATTGTTGACGACGGATGATGGACGACCGACGACTGACGACGGACACAGGGCAATCACTAAAGCTCACCTTGTTGCTCAGGTGAGCTAAAAATAGCAAGATCAAGTACAAGATCAAACACTTATACATGTACAAAATAGTAAGATCAAACAATTAAACAAAATATAGTTTATTCAGCAGTGATGTCATAACAATGTGATGTCATAAACAAGCTACAACGATTGTGTTCAGTCAAATCTATCAGCCTCTGCAAGGCACTATTTTCACAAACAAATATACATGAAGGTGTGACGTCACGCGATGGTTTGGGCGATGAACGAAATGTTGTTGAAATCGTTGATTTCGTGTTAGTTAATACGGTGAAGCGACCAGTAAGCACAGTCTCGCATATATTTTAGTTGCTTTTAAATAGATAATTACGACACCCGAGAAAACTCGCACTGCTTACTTTGAAATTTTTTTGTTTTCTCGCGGTGGGTGGGGTGTGAATGCGTTTCATTCCTGGTGTTTTTAGCTCACCTGTCACAAAGTGACAAGGTGAGCTTTTGTGATCGCGCGGTGTCCGTCGTCCGTCCGTCCGTGCGTCCGTCCGTAAACTTTTGCTTATGACCACTCTAGAGGTCACAGTTTTCATGGGATCTTTATGAAAGTTGGTCAGAATGTTCATCTTGATGATATCTAGGTCAAGTTCGAAACTGGGTCACGTGCCGTCAAAAACTAGGTCAGTAGGTCTAAAAATAGAAAAACCTTGTGACCTCTCTAGAGGCCATAATTTTCAATGGATCTTCATGAAAATTGGTCAGAATGTTTATCTTGATGATATCTAGGTCAAGTTCGAAACTGGGTCACGTGCGGTCAAAAACTAGGTCAGTAGGTCTAAAAATAGAAAAACCTTGTGACCTCTCTAGAGGCCATATATTTCACAAGATCTTCATGAAAGTTGGTCAGAACGTTCACCTTGATGATATCTAGGTCAAGTTCGAAACTGGGTCACGTGCCTTCAAAAACTAGGTCAGTAGGTCAAATAATAGAAAAACCTTGTGACCTCTTTAAAGGCCATATTTTTCATGGGATCTGTATGAAAGTTGGTCTGAATGTTCATCTTGATGATTTTTAGGTCAAGTTCGAAACTGGGTCACGTGCCATCAAAAACTAGGTCAGTAGGTCTAAAAATAGAAAATCCTTGTGACCTTTCTAGAGGCCATATATTTCACAAGATCTTCATGAAAATTGGTCAGAACGTTCACCTTGATGATATCTAGGTCAAGTTCGAAACTGGGTAACGTGCCATCAAAAACTAGGTCAGTAGGTCAAATAATAGAAAAACCTTGTGACCTCTCTAAAGGCCATATTTTTCATGGGATCTGTGTGAAAGTTGGTCTGAATGGTCATCTTAATGATATCTAGGTCAAGTTCGAAACTGGGTCACGTGCGGTTAAAAACTAGGTCAGTAGGTCTAAAAATAGAAAAACCTTGTGACCTCTCTAGAGGCCATATATGTCATGAAATCTTCATGAAAATTTGTCAGAATGTTCACCTTGATGATATCTAAGTCAAGTTCGAAAGTGGGTCACGTGCCATCAAAAACTAGGTCAGTAGGTCAAATAATAGCGAAACCTTGTGACCTAACTAGAGGCCATATTTTCCATGGGATCTGTATGAAAGTTGGTCTGAATGTTCATCTTGATGATATCTAGGTCAAATTTGAAAGTGGGTCACGTGCCGTCAAAAACTAGGTCAGTAGGTCAAATAATAGAAAAACCTTGTGACCTTTCTAAAGGCCATATTTTTCAATGGATCTTCATGAAAGTTGGTCTGAATGTTCATCTTGATGATATCTAGGTCAAATTCGAAACAGGGTCATGTGCGGTCAAAAACTAGGTCAGTAGGTCTAAAAATAGAAAAACCTTGTGACCTCTCTAGAGGCCACACTTGTGAATGGATATTCATAAAAATTGGTCAGAATGTTCACCTTGATGATATCTAAGTCAAGTTCGAAAGTGGGTCACGTGCCTTCAAAAAGTAGGTCAGTAGGTCAAATAATGAAAAAACGTTGTGACCTCTCTAAAGGCCATATTTTTCATGGGATCTGTATGAAAGTTGGTCTGAATGTTTATCTTGATGATATCTAGGTCAAGTTTGAAACTGGGTCAACTGCGATCAAAAACTAGGTCAGTAGGTCTTGAAATAGAAAAACCTTGTGACCTCTCTAGGGGCCATACCCTTGAATGGATCTTCATGAAAATTGGTCAGAATGTTCACCTTGATGATATCTAGGTCAAGTTTGAAACCGGGTCACGTGCCTTAAAAAACTAGGTCAATAGGTCAAATAATAGAAAAACCTTGTGACCTCTCTAGAGACCATATTTTTCAATGGATCTTCATGAAAATTGGTCAGAATTTTTATCTTTATAATATCTAGGTCAAGTTCAAAACTGGGTCACATGAGCTCAAAAACTAGGTCACTATGTCAAATAATAGAAAAAAACGACGTCATACTCAAAACTGGATCATGTAGGAAGAGGTGAGCGATTCAGGACCATCATGGTCCTCTTGTTTATTATATAGAAGGGGGGGTCTTTTTTCATATACAGACTTTTCATGGCTTTTGGATAGAATTTCAGGCTCCTGTGTTCTTCCTCACTTTGTGTTCTTCCTCACTGCTCGCTTTGTGTCCTTCCTCGTGCTTTACTAATTGCCTATTGAATGACTCGAACTCGTTAGACACGAGTTCACTCCCAACATATGTCACGTGATTCGCACTTTGATTACATTTAGACTACACTTTCACTAGCCGTTACCTGCTAACACTAGGATAACATGATACATGTATGTCATATGGAATACGATTTAGATCTAGTTCATTTTTCTGCACCACAACGACTAGTTTTGAAGGTGTATTACCATGGGCGTAGGAGCGAGTTTAACTTTTTGGGGGGGGGGGCAAACCTTTTCGACCGGCAGCGAGGGGGAGGGGGACGGCAAGTAGGCCCTCTCAAGCCTCTATGTTTTAGCAATCATTGAGTTATTCTGATGATACACATACGACTAGGCACTGAACTGTCTTAATCAGTAATATTATGTATTGTTCTAATTAAGTGTGCTATTTTTTTACATTGTTCTGTTGAAGCCCTGGACACACAATCAATTAGCGCTGCATTTGTCTAATTGTGATATAAAGTTGTGGAAATATCATTTCCCTAGAATGGAAAATGAAAAACAAAAATACATGCGTAAACAGGCTTAATAGTTACATAGATTTTGCAGACGCTCAAACCGGAACTGTAGTGATTGCGCTGAATGATATGTAATAGTTATAGTATGTGTGAGAGTGTGTTACCAGGATATATCAGAGCTAGGGTACATCGAGGGTATTTTTCTCTGCACATATCGTCGAGGCCGGTAGGCCGAGACAGATATGTGAAGAGAAAAATAACGAGATGTACCCCTAGCTCTGATATATCCTGGTAACACACGAGCACTACATATTATAACTGTTTTATCGCATAGTTTATTATTAAAATTTATATATCATTTTCATTTAAATTTGTTTATTATTATTTTTACTATTTTGATTTCCTTTCTGCGCCTCGCTGACTGAAACACTAAAACTTCTGTTTCAGAAAATGTGTCCCCCAGATAAAAGTACCCAACAAATTTCTGCATTGGTTCTAAATCTTTGCATTTCATTGGCCAGACATATTGTAAAACTTGTTGTTTTGTTTGTAAAAAAAATCAAAGAAAAAGAAACATTTGAGAAATCTCAGAATTTCATATATTTCATGTATTTCTGAATTTGGCAATAACTATCAAGTTTTTGAAATATTCTAGTTTATTTATTCTTTTACTTTATAAATGTAGGTGTTTGTGACAATTCTTTCTCTGTGAACTGTAAATTGGAGCTAAAATCATCTTTTCTTTGAAAGGAAAAAATTATACTCCCTTGATAGGACCTCAATAGAGAAAAAGTGTTCCGATATATATCGGAACAGTTTTACTGTGCTGATATATATCGGAACACTTTTTTTCTTATGAAACTCCATAGAGATTTCCGTGTTGATATATATCGCAACAGTTTTGTAAGATATCAGCACAGTTTTGTAGTAATAATGTGTGTTACTATGTATAACATGCTGCAAAGATCAAAGGAAAATTGCCGCACTATGCGATAAAATATTTTATAAAATATAATCAAACAATCCTTGGCATGGCGCGTACAGATTTCAGTACTCACACTACGGAAAGAGACAAGTCAGAATACAAGGGAAGTCCAAATGCAAATCAGAAATCAGGTTGAAAAGAATTATATGATGCTAACTAAGTAAGTAAATGTTATATTAGACTGCAATTTATATCTCTTTTCCAAAATATTCGGGGTGGGGGGGGGGTGCAAAGTATAGTTGGCCCCCCCTCCTAGCTTTGGGGGGACCTGGCCCCCGCTGCCCCCCCCCCCCTTGCTCCTACGCCTATGATTACTACATTGTCCGATATGGAATTCCATGGCTAAAAATCAAACTTCCCTGGTTAGTCCTTGGCCCTCTTTCTTAAAGAAAATGGAACAAAAATTCTCAGCTGATATAAAGAAGCGCGACATAGCTTACAACTGGATTTTAAATTCTTATATGTACGGACTTCACCCAGTAACTGAGCGGGTCTTGGCATAAACTTAGTTATTGCTGTCGCGAAGAGCTACAACAAACAGAACTTTTCTGCTCGCCGAAATAACGCTCTCATATACATATGGGTGAAATGATGGAACTCCTGCGGCAGAGTATAATGATGGAACAATAATCAAACGGGACATGAATTATTGAACAAACTGGTTATAATGAAGGAACATGCGTGGAAGACGTATGGTTCCAGACATAAAGTCTTTTATCAACATAATAGAACTGACGGCCCCGCGGTCCAGTTATAAGCTGGGTCGTGAGTTCGATTTATAGGTGAGGCGTTTGTACACTATGTTGACTTGATAAAAGACAATTATTTCTGAAACCATTCGTCTTCTACGTCTTACTCATGTAGAAAAGTTGACAGTTACTTGTGGAGAACAGGTTAACACTGGTATAGAATCCAGGAACACTGACGGGATACGGTCAATCAAAAGATATACCTGTATAATGATAAAAAAGACAGGTGTAACGAAAGAAACAGACGAGTTACATATAATATATATTTTGTTATACCAGATTTATATAGCTTCCTTTTCACGATGAACACGTTCAAAGACGCTTTATATAGCGCAAAGACAGCCACACAGGGTGCCGAATTCATCCTCTACCAGAACAAACACAGAGCGATCTGACTACGGGACAGAATCAGACAAAGCCCACAGAACCGAAAGAGAGAGACAAATCCTTTTAGATACAGGCCTGTCCGGCTGGTTCTATAACGTGCCCGGTGTGAAGCACCGATACACGCAAAGTCATCCTTCCTGGAAGAACCAGTACTGGCCCCTTAGTTAGGTGGGAGACACTCAAGAGCATCTCAGAATTTTCCAGTTTTTGTACCGGGATTCGAACCTCGGACCTTTCGAATCCCGGACCTCTGAATTGACAGTCAAGCGTGTTACCACTTCACCATCGGACGATAATGACTGCACAGACGGAGAGAGAGAGAGAGAGATAGAGAGGGATAGGGTAATTTGGATATCTAATTTTGTATTTATATTGAGTGTAGACACGGATCATACTGTAACTCACGTAGCAGATGATAGTATGTGGATGATTTTAAAGGTGATTTTCTCTACACATGTAGATCAGGTGTGTTGGACGCAATAGCCACTAATCCTTCTATTGTGCATGCACAACACGGAGTGAACGAGTGCCATAGGGAATATTATCAAATATCGAATACCTTTAAAAAGAACTACATGTATATTCTTGTCAATCACATAATAAAATTACAATAAAATCTAATAATGCGGTCATTTTTTTGTTACCACAGTGATCTTTTCTAAATACATTGAAGACAATTTATGAGGAAATAGTGACATAGATATTTCATTTTTACAAAAATACGGTAACTCACTAATTTGGTGTAAGATTCTTACGTATAATATACATATACGGTATATGCATGGTTCGTTGTATGTCATAGTTTCCAAATAATGTATTTTGATTTTACAGAAAGTTCAAACAGTGAAACTTCGAGTTCCATGAGTTCTTGAAGCATGCACAATTTTGGCATTGTGCTTTCAATAATTGAAAGACATGTACAAATTTTAAATTTAAGTGTCAGGTAATGTATATTCCTGTACAAACCATCAAAAGTCCTTCACAAAGGAAACACATGGGGGCTCAGTGTGGCCGAGTGGTTACGGTCACTGACTTCGAGTAACTGTCCTCTCACAGATGTGGGTTTGAGCCACACTTGGGATGTTGAATTCTCCATGTGAGGAAGCCATCCAGCTGGCTTACGGAACCAGTGTGCCCGTCCGTGATGAAATAATGCACGGAGGGGCACCTGGGGTCTTACTCCACCAATGATCAAAGCTGGAAAGTCGCCTTATGACCTATAATTGTGTCGGTATATACGACGTTAAACCTAACAAAACAAAACAAGCAAAGGAAAAGCATGGTGCGGCTTCCTCTGTCAAGGGGAGTTTGTCCGGATTCCGCCAAGGCAACGTGACTGGAGTCTGTCAGTCTGGTCATTTAATGAGATATATTGGAAAATACATCTGATTATGAAAAATAAAGTAAAAAATTAAACAGTATTCTATCAGTATAAATGACCGAAGGTGAGAAGAAAATGCGCACCTCTTTTTTAGCATCAAAGTGTCATCATATTGCAATATTTAATAAAATGTTATAAAATTGCTTGCGATAACAATTACAACAATAACATTAAAACTTTAAATCATTTAGTCGAATAAAACTTTCAAGTAACTAAAATCACAATGGTAATAGCTTTCGTAGAAGCGGTGGTTCCAGAAACGTGGATTAATATGACCAGGTGAGTGTATTTCTGCGGTCATCGGTTAGTTTTCTGAAGGGTTTATCTTATTTTTGTCACTTTTGGCTGGAAACAACAAGTAACTCACTGAGACAGGAGCCCACTTATGTACTCTTCCAGCCACAAAGACTTGTTTAGTGCTATTCCTTGCCATTAATGTAAACACTTCTGTAAAATTTGATGAGAGACTTCTGATTTTGTAGAATTTTGATAAAAATATGGCGTACCGTTAGGGTCGAAAATGCCGATTTAGCTTTAAGACAATTCGGAATTAGTATGACCCTGAATTAAGATAAATCTATTTAGCTTTAAGACAATTCGAATTAGTATGACCCAGGGTCATACTAATTGGAATATGTCCGACCCAGGGTCGTACTAATTCGAATTGTCTTAAAGCTAAATAGATTTATCTTAATTCAGGGTCATACTATTTCGGAATTAGCTTAAAGCTAATTGGAATATGTCTGACCCAGGGTCATACTAATTGGAATATGTCCGACCCAGGGTCGTACTAATTCGAATTGTCTTAAAGCTAAATAGATTTATCTTAATTCAGGGTCATACTATTTCGGAATTAGCTTAAAGCTAATTGGAATATGTCCGACCCAGGGTCATACTAATTGGAATATGTCCGACCCAGGGTCGTACTAATTCGAATTGTCTTAAAGCTAAATGGATTTATCTTAATTCAGGGTCATACTAATTCCGAATTGTCTTAAAGCTAATTGGAATATGTCTGACCCAGGGTCATACTAATTGGAATATGTCCGACCCAGGGTCGTACTAATTCGAATTGTCTTAAAGCTAAATAGATTTATCTTAATTCAGGGTCATACTAATTCCGAATTGTCTTAAAGCTAATTGGAATATGTCTGAACCAGGGTCATACTAATTGGAATATGTCTGACCCAGGGTCGTACTAATTCGAATTGTCTTAAAGCTAAATAGATTTATCTTAATTCAGGGTCATACTAATTCCGAATTGTCTTAAAGCTAATTGGAATATGTCTGACCCAGGGTCATACTAATTGGAATATGTCTGACCCAGGGTCGTACTAATTCGAATTGTCTTAAAGCTAAATGGATTTATCTTAATTCAGGGTCGTACTAATTCGATTTAGTATGATACTATATAGAATATGTCTGACCCAGGGTCGTACTAAATATAATTAGCTTAAAGCTAATTCACAACCAGGGTCATACTATATAGAATATGTCCGACCCTGGGTCATACTAATTGGAATATGTCCGACCCTGGGTCGTACTAAATCGAATTGTCTTAAAGCTAAATGATTCTTATCAATTAGTACGACCCTGACGCTAAATATAGTAACTAAGATGTGGCCAATCAAAATACCTGTTACATACTCAGCACTCGTCAAGCAAGTTGCTCGCATCAAAACTCTCTTTATCCAGTACAGCGATTGTCTTTTCCAAGTACTCATGCAATTAAACCTGTCAGTTTGGTAGAACATCGCAGAATTCACTAAACCACTTATTTACATCAATTTTGTAACCGTTAATGCGTTATTTGTAGAAGAGAAAAAACGACTCCGGGTATCAAGCGACAGTTAGACTCAGATAAATAGCTAAGATACTGCCTGTTTATATGTCTTTCCAAGACAGGTTGTAGATTTTTGAGTAAAAAAAAAAAAACAAAAAAAAAAACTGCTGAAGCCTTTGGTGAAGTTTATGTATCTTTTAACCTAGGCCCCTATTTTTTTTTAAAAAAAGAAAAAAAAAGACAACAAAAATAAAAAGTATAGAAAAATTTCATTTGTAATGTCATATTGATTATCGATTGATATAACTTTTGATCTTTGTTTTACATTTTGCTTTAACATACTCGTGAGGATAAAACCTGTTTTGTTGAAAATAAAAAAAAACGAAATTTGTTAAGTGATTTGGTAGATAAACTGACCCTTTGGGACATAGATGATTAAACATTTATACCGTGTCTGTTAGCTGTGATTCCTAATGGGCAGTTTGCCGTAGTTCCAAATGGCCATTTATCAAATTAGATTGCTAAACGTTTATACAAGACAAAGTTTAATGGATTCCTAACAATTTCATACTTGGATGGCATTAAAATTTTCGGTTTTCCAAGACCAGGATTAAGTCGGGTTTTTAATTTTTTATGCGTTTCTTGTTGCAACATCCATTCGATATAACTTCAATTTAACTTCTACATTAGTTTATACACACGTAAATATAAACTTTGTATATTTTAAAACTATCTATTTTTAATTTAATAATATTTATTGTTAATATTAATTACAATGGGAATAATTTAGTAACATTTTCCAATAGATTCGGCCACGAGTTATATTAAAATTAGCTAACGGTCCTCTCCACAAAATGACATTAAAACGGAATATTGTAAACAAAGTCCATAAATATCATTTTAGTTTGGAAACTATACGTTGTACAGGCAATATTTTATTTATCGTTATGGCGTAGATCTGTATGCCAATATCACGAAAATTATTTTGCGAAAACAACCCCTTTTTGCGAGCAGTAAACAATTGGATGTACATTAATTAAAGGACTCGAACTTTACGTCGTTAGACATGTGACTGGAAATTTGAGTGGTCTGAGAGTTTTGTCATTCCACTAATTGCTCCTTTCACTGGTTACGAAAGTTCTAAGTTACGAGATACCTATGTAGTGAGAGAGATCGTTAAGAATCTGCCTTACTCTATTAGCTCTAATATCGAATGCATCCGTGCAAACATTGGTTGCAATTAGATCACCAAAATAGCGTGCAGCATTATCATTTACAAAAAGGAAGTTACAATTGGTGCTTTTCAAAATCCAAATTCATTAAAACGCAATTTAGGGGCTAGGGGTTTAAGTTGCATACCTGTAGTACTTTGCGTATCATGCGCAACCCCTAAATATTTGGCTACATGATTGCTATTCTGTGTTGCGTTTGCTTCGGGAAATGGTTGAAATGCACGTGTATGATATGCGCGTGTCTGTATAAAGTAGTGTCGAAATGCACTTTCTGTATGCAGTAGTGATCGTAACGCACGTGTCCGTATGCAGTAGAGGTTAAAATGCACGTGTCCGTATGCAGCAGTGGTTGAAATGGACGTGTCCGTTGGCATAGTGGTTGAAATGCACGCGTTCGTATGCAGTTTTGTTTTCTGAAACCGTTGATATTGTGTTGCGATTTGCTATTCTAGTACTTTGGAGTACAGTACAGTGGCTAACAAAATATAATGCTGACCGTTTACATAACGATGTCGTAAATATAATATAGCACCAGTATTAGGCAGGTACTTCTATTCAAAGCAGGCAAGTTCGAACTTTCAGACTTGTAGAATTTTCAAATCAGTTCAACTGTAGCAACAGCTGGTAACTCAGTGAACCATATAGCGGCCATATAATACGGAAAATCTTTCATTATATCTGCCATACCTATCATAGGAAACATTTCTTTACTATTTTAAAACAACTGAGTAAAAAAAAGACCTGACATTTAAGAATAGTCGTAGAAATGTAGCGGTATGCGTCACCGTGGCAACGGCTGATGAAACTGGTCAAATTGACAAATGCTGCTTTTTAAAAACTGATTTTAAACTAAAACGACTGAATACTTTTCAGTAAAACTTGACACACGATAGGCCTATAAGTACATCAGTTCCCATCGCATTGATTTATGATGATGAAGATTACTGTCTAAATGACCTAAATTTGGGGCGAACATGCAGAATCACATAGTTGACACGTCCGTACTTATTATTTTTTTTTTTTTAAATGATTTCTTCATAAAGTAGACATTAATTTTATAGCGCCATTTGGTGTTACGCCAAAATCTCAGCTGAAACGTCATTTGTTAGAATTGTTTCCCAGTCCATTTGTCTTTTCTTTCACATTTGATGAATATAAATCGGTCACTTTAAAATTGAAAATATTTATTTCAGGGGACGCACGCTTCAGTTAATTGGATTAGTCGTATTCTTGTCGAGGGATGGTGTAAAAAGATCACTTCCAGACTAAGATCATTTTACTTGAAATAGTGATCGCTTAATAATCGAATATTATTCGCATGCCATAATCATAGTAGACTACCACAAGACTGATAATAAATATATTTCTGCATTTTTCACCTTTTTTTGACGAACCCAATTTCATAGAGACAAAAGCCAGTCTATTCTACAGATTTTCACAGAGAAATGATGTTAAAATTATCATATTGGCCATAGGATATAGACTGTCTCAGTTCGTTACATTCAATTATAAAAATGTAAAAAATATATGTCATAGTCTAGGAGCTAGTCCATAATCATAATACAGTATCCACAAAAAAGCGAACGCTTAGCCGGAAATGCACACATATCAAATAAACTCTCTTTAAAGTTGAGAATATAAGATTCTTTCACTGGTTGTAGGTGCAGATGGGAATTTCCGGTCTCGAGGGTAACTGTTTAGGCGGTTACGAGGCTCCAGCCGAGTGACCGCGTAAACAGTTACCCGAGAGCCGGGTACTCCCATCTGCACCTACAGCCAGTGATAGAATCTTTTTCTTGCATACCATATTCAACAAAGAAGAGTAAAAAATAAATTCCAACAAATGATTTTCTTATAGCACTTTTTTCTTATAGTAGCGTATTAACAAAGCGCGGGAACTTTACGTCCGTAAACAGGAAGTACGTCATGACGTTACAGAGACGAAAACAACGTAAGAGTTCCGGTTTTGTTTTATCATCTGCAATGAAACGTTATGTTATTTGCTTAAAATAACGTTTTTTGAATCGAGAAATATGTTATAAGGAACAAAGAGGAACTATCAAGGTATTTATTTTTTATCCCGTTTTACGAAAACCATTATTATTACTACACACGTCTTCTGTACATATGTAGTTCGTTGTACGTCATTTACAGCACGAGAGTCATCTTACACCCCGGGGTGTAAGATCGAGTTTTCCAGCACCGGTGAAATCACCAGAAATCCCCGTCTGGTATGCAAGAAATAGAGAATCCATCATTGGTCTTCGGTTAAGATCAGAAAATCCCAACCCGAGGGCGCACCGCTCAAGTCTTAAACGAGGCTCAGCCGAGTTTAAGACTTGAGCGGTGCGCCCGAGGGTTGGGATTTCC